>NC_039257.1:16037995-16186573 GCF_003368295.1 Carassius auratus
TGGCCTCTACAGTCACCGGACCTGAACCCAATCGAGATGGTTTAGGGGTGAGCTCATCAAGAGAATCAAGAGTGTGCAAAGCAGTAATCAAACCAAAAGGTGCCTACTTTAAAGAACCTAGAATATCACATATTTTAAGTTGTTTCACACTTTTTTGTTATGTATATAATTCCATATATAATTCCACATGTGTTAATTCATAGCTTTGATGCCTTCAGTGTGAATCTACAATTTTCATAGTCATGAAAATAAAGAAAACTCTTTGAAAGAGAAGGTGTGTCCAAACTTTTGTTCTGTACTGTATATATACATAAGTCATTTAGAGTTTTTCTCAGTCACTTTGGTGCATTTCTTAAATCAGAAATTAAATTCTCAAAACTATCTGTACAACCTCCACATCATCTAGTCCAGTGGTTACCAACCTTTTTCAACTCGCGGCCCACACAACCAAAGATATAGGATTGCGCGGCCCATTGCAAAATAACTGACCCCGCTATTGTATGGTTAATAACTTACTCAAGAAGCTAGATTGTTAACTGTATTTATTAAATGAACTAGGGCTGTGCGATATGAAATAAAATATATATATATTGCGATTTCTTTGATCAATTTTGATATTTCGCTTTTAATCACAATTTTGATGCACACATATATGCTTTACAGTCATAAATGCATTCAGGATGAATTTGAAACATATTTCCAAAAGAAAACCAATTAGAGCTTTTTCAAAACGTCTCTAGAACAGACATAAGTCAAAATGATTACTATAGTAAAAGGTGTCAAGTCAAGTCACCTTTATTTATATAGCGCTTTAAACAAAATACATTGCATCAAAGCAACTGAACAACATTCATTAGGAAAACAATGTGTCAATAATGCAAAATGATAGTTAAAGGCAGTTCATCATTGAATTCAGTGATTTCATCTCTGTTCAGTTAAATAGTGTCTGTACATTTATTTGCAATCAAGTCAACGATATCGCTGTAGATGAAGTGACCCCAACTAAGCAAGCCAGAGGCAACAGCGGCAAGGAACCGAAACTCCATTGGTGACAGAATGGAGAAAAAAACCTTGGGAGAAACCAGGCTCAGTTGGAGGGCCAGTTCTCCTCTGACCAGACGAAACCAGTAGTTTAATTCCAGGCTGCAGCAAAGTCAGATTGTGCAGAAGAATCATCTGTTTCCTATGGTCTTGTCCTGGTGGTCCTCTCAGACAAGGTGTAACAACATTTATAGACTTACGGAAAAAAATAAATATATATATATATATATATATATATATATATACAGTATGTGTGTTCGGTTCAGAAGCAGCAGAGAGAGCGCATTATTGTAACGCGAAAGCACATTAAAATAATGCACGAGAGCGAATCTCTCCGCTCACACGCAGATTTCCTTTTGCTCTGTCATAAAACCAGACAAGGTTGCTCAGATACACGCTGCTCTCACCCGGAGAGAGTGTGCGCATTTAAAACGTTTCTAATCGCACTTAAACTGTGTCCTGTGCACTCACAATGCTCTATGCTCATGTGCTACATATTAATTTTCACACGTTTTTATTTCTAGCCTTTTTACCGCGTGCTGTGTGAATGCTCTGATCTGTTAACATGGGCTCGGAAAAAAGGCGCATCACAGTGTGTGAACCTGGAGTTAGGCATATGCCCAGTCTGTTCTGTTCTCGCACTAGACGCGCTGCATTCTTATTGGATAAGATAGCATAATGCGTGAGGTCAGGGCAGTGGAAAATCTTGCTATAAAGCGATTTAGAAATCGCGCAGGCTGAAATCGTTATTTTATGATGATTTCTATTAATCGCACAGCCCTAGAATGAACTGGCAATGAATAGAAAATAACTCTGATTGGAGCTCAGCAAAACGGGAAAACCAGATCCAGGCAGAGCGCGGCAGCGGGTAGACATGTTGACAGCATTTATGCATGTTTGAATTTGTTGTTCTGTAGCATATGCAGCAGAAATATCTAAAATAAATTGGTGGTTTATTCTTAAACCAATCAGCAAGCTCAAATAGTGGAAGCATAGTTCCCTTTCAGTCGGTCACGTTCAACGTTACGAATGGGATCTCGCCCGAGAGCCCAATCACCTTCGAGTGGTACAAAACAAGCCAATGGTACACAAAGTACCTTGGTCTGTGGGATTTTGTATCGCGAGCTCTGCCCCTCAGAGCGGGTAAAGTGAAAGTGAAAGTGAAAGTGAAAGTGAAGTGACATTCAGCCAAGTATGGTGACCCATACTCAGAATTTGTGCTCTGCATTTAACCCATCCGAAATGCACACACACAGAGCAGTGAACACACACACACACTGTGAGCACACACCCGGAGCACTGTGAGCACACGCCCGGGGAGCAGTTGGGGGTTCGATGCCTTGCTCAAGGGCACCTAAGTCGTGGTATTGAAGGTGGAGAGAGAGCTGTTCATGCACTCCCCCCACCCACAATTCCGTCCGGCCCGAGACTAGAACTCACAACCCTTCGATTGGGAGTCCAACCCTCTAACCATTAGGCCACGACTTCCCCATATATAAAGTATATAAACCAGAAGTATATAAAGTATATAACCAGAAGTTATTGTCTGGTCATCTTGTGAACAGTCAGACCTCTTGCTTGCTTCATGCTCAGTCTGCTGTCCTCCTCTACTGAAGACAGATGTGGTAATAAGGTTCAGTCTGGGGTTTCTCTGGACCCCCTGAGATCAGGGCACCAGGTTGTTGGATTAAACATGGATTAGTGTTGACATCCTTGGGAGGGATGTATGCACTGGAGGGTCTGCTTGCTGCACTCGACCACGAAAACAGCTGTACCGCAATCAGGTATTTGAGACTCGGGTGATTTAGAAATGTTGATGCTCAATCACATTGAGAAAAAATAGTACAGTACACGCCATACTTGATATAGCTTCCACTCAAACCAACCTGGCACAGTACTGCATAAAGGCAAGTGTAGGCAAGCTTATGTCCACAAAATAAGTCTGCCTGCTTTCTTTTTGTGCATGAATGGCTTGGAACCCATTGAAATACCTGTGAACCAAGTTACTAGAGCTGCAGTCTACCCCTGACGCAAAACAATTAGCATTACAACTTCAAGGCTGCCCACTGGCTGACTGATAAATTGTATACTGATATAATGTAGCAGTCTATCATACTTGATCTGAACATAAGGTGTAGGTGTCTCTCCTAATGGCCCTTACAAAAGGAAAATATATTTACCAATATATTTCTTAAAATATATTGTGATATGTTGTAATATATTATTTTCCCTTTTTATTTTCTAATATATTATATATTTGAATACATTGAATAATATATCGATGATACATATATAATATATTGCAAAATATGCAAATTATTGCCGCTTTCAATATATTACAATATATTGGAAAAAATAAATATTACATCCCATATATAAGAATATGTGCCTAATATATTACATTATATTTTCCAATATACTGCAATATATTTTTGTTTCATAAGGGCTGGGACTGCACCAAAGTGCCAGGGTCAAGCATTTATGAGGCCACTGGAGGACCATGACCTGAGTATGAAAGTGAATTGCTTTGTCACACACACATATACACACACACACATAAAGAAATATAAGCATTTTATGAAAAAAAAACAAAAAAACATGGAAAAACAGGCTGTATAAAGATATATGGGGAAATCTACAAAGACAACATCAACCAATAAAATGAAAACATAAATAATAATAATGATAATAATAATAATAATAATAATAATAATAATAATAATAATAATAATAATAATAATAATAATAATAATAATAATAATAATAATAAAATATATGTTTTAAGAGAAGATTTAAATGCAGACAAAGTAGGGGATGATTACAGATGATTACAGAAGGATAAAGTATTCCAAAGCCTTGGAGCCTGTATTAAAAAAGCATGATTTTGGAACAGTTAGTATAGCAGATAGGAGCATCTAAGTGAAGAAGAATGAAGAAATAAATGATCTGAAATGTATGTAGGAGCAAGTCCAAAAGAAAATAATAATAATAATTCAACATTCTCTTTAGAATTAAATCTGGATGAACTCTATCAGTGGCTACGTTTACATGCACACTTTTTGCTTAATCATTGCACTCAGTCAATTCCTCATTAGCGTTTGTCATCTCCCTGTGTATTTATATCCTGTCTGTCTTAGTATGTGGCATGGAGTCCTTGTAGAGTTATCCCGTCAAAGTCTAGTCTAGTCTTGTTCTTGCTCTTGTGTTTGTGTCTGTTTATGTTGGATTGCTTCTTTGGTTTTGACCCCTGCATGGACTGTTTACGTTTTGGATTACCCCTAATAAATGACATACCCGCATTTGGATCTCTCTCCGTATTTTCCTGTATCCCGGTCGTGACAGAAGGACTCCGTCACAGCGAGATCCAGCGGTATGTTGTTTGATGCTTCTTCCCCAGCCACCGAACGGCAAGACGAGGCAAGACGGCCGCCAGCCCAGCGCCACAGCCTAAGATGGCCGCTGAGACATTCTTGGATTATTTCTCCATGCTGGATAAGATCCTAGAGATTCCCAATAGTGTTCACGTCACGTCTGCTGATCCAGAGACTGTTCATATCATGTCTGCTGAGCCAGCACCACAGCCCAAGATGGCCGCCAGCCCAGCACCATGGCACAAGATGGCCGCCAGCCCAGCACCTCAGCACAAGGTGGTCACCAGCCTAGAGCCATGATGCAAGATGGCCACCAGCCCAGCACCACAGCACAAGATGGTCGCCAGCTCAGCGTCACGGACCCTCCAGAATCGAGTCAGGTGCTCGTGGACCCTCCAGAGTCAAGTCACTGGTGATCTTCAGGGACAGAGTCAAGTCACTGGTGATCTTCAGGGACAGAGTCAAGTCACCGGTGATCTTCAAGGACAGAGTCAAGTCACCGGGGTTCTTCATGGGAGAATTCAAGTCACCATTGATCTTCAGGAACAAAGGCAAGTCAACATTGATCTTCATGAACAAATGCAAGTCACCAATGATCTTCATGAACAAATGCAAGTCAGCATTGATCTTCTGGAATCCAGTCTAAACACCATGGGATTACCAGAGCCTCTCCATGTCTCTGCTGAACTACTGAAGCCTTTCCGCGTCTCGGCTGGATTACCAGTCTCTCCACGCCTCTGTGGAACTTCCAGAGCATCGTCATGTCTCGTCTGATCTACCAGAGTCTTTCCTCGCTTCTGCGGAACTTCCAGAGCCTCGTCACGTCTCAGTCGAACTCCCTGAGTGCCCAACTGATCCTGTCGTGGCCACGGAGGCTACCCTTAACTTGTTCATGTTCTTTGTTTCAGATTTGCCCAACCAGACTTGCTCTCCTTCCAGTCCGATCCCACTGTGGTGGTCTTCAGCGCCTCCCTGGTGGGCTTCGGTTTCGACCCCACGGTTCTGGAGGTCTTCTGCTCCGCCCTGTGGGGCTTCCATCCTGACCACACGGTTGTGGTGGTCTTCTGCTCCGCCCTGGGGGGCTTCCGTCCTGACCACACAGTTGTGGTGGTCTTCTGCTCTGCCCTGGGGAGCTCCGGTCTCGACCACACAGACGTGGTGGTCTTCTGCTCGGCCCTGGGGGGCTTCCGTCCCAACCACAGGGTTGTGGTGGTATTCTGCTCCGCCTTGGGGTCTTGGCCGGTCGGTGCTGTCCTGGGTTCCTGAACGCCCTGACCCACCCTGATCTCCTGTTGTGTTGTTGTTGTTTTTTTAGGTAGTTTGTCCACTTCCTGTCCCTGTTCCCCTCTGTGAGCCTGGCCCTCCGTTCCTCCCCCTGATCCTTCCTTTTGTGTTGCACTTCTGGTCTCTGTTCCCCGCCTTACATGTTCCTCTTGTCTCTGGTTTCCCCATAAATATATATTTTTTTACCTGGCCCTCCATCCCTCCCCCTGAGCATCCACCTGTCCACCTCCCTCCTGGTCTTGTTTTGTCAGTCATGTCTTGGAGCGTCTGGTATCCGCTCCATAGTGAGGGGGTATTGTCACAGTGTCTGGTTTGTGTTCCCTGGGTAACCACTAGATGTCCTCCTTCCCCAAGGTGTCTGTCACTTCCTGAACCACATTCCCCACAATCTCTGTCTTCGCATTGCACTCAGCTGTCACTAATCATTAATCATTGCACTCACTCAATTCCCCATTAGCGTTTGTCATGTTCTGTGTATTTATACCCTGTCTGTCTTAGTATGTGGCATGGAGTCCTTGTAGAATTATCATAAACACATTGTATTACACCAAATACACAAAATAATGTTCTTTTTTGCAATGTCATATGAGCCCTTTAAAATTACAAAAGCTATTCAATCAAAAGCAGTGAGTAATTTCCTTGTCTTTTGTTGTTTGATTAACATTCAAATTTGCTGTTCCTTTAAGATATTGTACATTCAACTGACTGGAAGTTGACATAAATTTTGTGTGAATTTGTCCACTCAAACAACTTGAAAGAGCTCAATATTTGTGCATGTTCTGAGACATAGGTTTGCGTGTTTCGGATGATTGAACAGATCTCCTTACTGTGCACATGAGTTCTCATTCATATTAAGTTTAAACACAGATAGCAATGTGTGCTGTTTAGGTCCAACCTGTGCAAGTTTGCCATCAACACCTGGGTGATGATGGTATAAATAACTGGTCATATTCGAGCATTTGTCCAGGGTTTTTTTTCTTTCTATTTCTATGTAAAGCGACCTTGGGTCTGAGAAAGGCGCTATATAAAATAAACTTATTATTATTATTATTATTATTTCTCTTTTTTTTCATTCTGATGTTTTAATGTATTGAAAACCCTTACACAAAGAAAATGTATTGCATACAGTATATATGAATGATCAACATATTCAATTATATAATGGTATAATAGAAATTATACAGAAAAGTATATTGTGAAAATATATTACAATATACTGAATAATACATAAGGAATTGGTCCTTTTTATATATAAAAATTAGTGGTGGGCCGTTATCGCCGTTAACGTGCTGCGTTAATGCGAGACTCGTATCGGGCAATAAAAAAAATATCGCCGTTAATCTATTCTCAAAGTTGGGTTGGGAGCTGGGCCTATACTAAGCAAGCTATGATGACTTTCACCTTGATATTTTATATAACCGACTGGCTGAGGACAGCCTAAAAAGATGCTCAGGACAGTTGACGGGCCACTGCTGTGCATCGTCACGAAAGCGTATCTTTCTCACGTGTTGTCAAGCCGTACCGCTTGTCGATTTAAACATTAAAGCATCCAAAAACAAGACGCGGAAAAGCTGAACAGAGTAGCGCGTGCCGTTAGGCGCGCACGAGAGAGAGAGCTGCGTATCACGGACAGCGACACTGAACCGAGCTCTCTTCTGCGAAGTTCACCTCGAAGTTCCTCCTGCTCCCGAACGAACAAATGCAAATCGCAGTTTGAACAAACAAAAAGATGTGAAAGAGCCCAATTCAACACCACTGTGTTCTGGTGTTCAGTGCTCGCAGTGTTCTGGTGTTCAGGGCTCGCGGTGTTCTGGTGTTGAGGGCTCGCGCAGAGAAAGGCGTCTCAAAACACTAGAACATCGAATTTGCTCATTTTTGCTCTTGTGCTGACAAATACATACAAAATATGTCAAAATATCCACCTTGGAAATTATGCTCGAAAAAACTGTCAGTTATTTATTAAGTGAAAGTAAACAGGTGAGGGAAAAAATGGGATGTGTATTATATTGGATGCGTTCATGGTCTCTTAAAGTGACCGCGCCTAATTTAGTGACTGGCTGCTGTAATGTTAATCCAAGAAAATGAAAATGAAAATCACTCACTGCTCTTGACTGAATTTCTTTGTAGTTTTAACAGTCAAACCAAAAATTATTCAGAAACCAGAAATAATTTTTGATATATATAGCAAAACTGTAATAATGTGAGAAATGTTGAAGGTGTCTGAATAAATGTAGGTTTGATTGTATATTTCATTTTTACATTGAAGACTATCCAGTGCTATTATTTGGTTTCTGTACCTTGACACCTACAAACTTGAAAAAAAAACTTCAAGGGGGGGTGAAATTCCTGTTTTCACTCAATATCCTGTTAATCTTGAGTACCTATAGAGTAGTACTGCATCCTTCATAACTCCAAAAAGTCTTTAGTTTTATTATATTCATAAGAGAAAGATAGTCTGTACCGATTTTTCCCAGAAAAACACGAGCGGCTGGAGGCGTGACGTGTGGGCGGAGCTAAAGAATCACGAGCGCCAGTAGGCTTTTGCGTTGCGAGCATGTGGAAGCTGTGACATTACCTTGAGGAAAAAAACATCATCCAAAACAAACCATGGCTAACAGTCAGATTCAGTCGTTTATTTATGATCCAGAATCAGATCCAGAGGCTGAAACTGAACGAGAGCAGCAGCAGCAACGACTCGCTCCGAGCGGGGCTCGAACCCAGGTCTCCGATGGGAGGCGGACGCACTAACAAGGAGGCAGAGATATTTTAAGCAGTTTTACTCACCGCCTGCGGTTGGAACACACGATCGTGACTCTTTTTCGTTGGGATTGCATCATCCTTAAGAAATAAACGATACGCATATCCGTCGTCAAACTGGGCATGTTTGTAAAACAAGCATCTTCGAAATGCAGGGAACAAACACAAACACTTGCACAACCCGTTGATGCTCTGTAAAAATAAACTCCATCCACTGGTCCCTTAATGCTGTTTTTTCTTTGGTAATCTGTGCAGGGTTGTCTTGCCCTGGCAACCAAAAACACTCCTTTTGTGACATTTCGCGACGCTCTAGCTCTGATCAGTGATTGTCTGAGCCTCTCTCTGTTCTGCTATATGGGAGCTCGCGCTCTTCCGGCAGACGTGCACTTAGGACCCATATAAG
This sequence comes from Carassius auratus, assembly GCF_003368295.1. Lineage (NCBI taxonomy): Eukaryota > Metazoa > Chordata > Actinopteri > Cypriniformes > Cyprinidae > Carassius > Carassius auratus. The sequence continues at coordinate 16,046,852 of NC_039257.1, forward strand.
GAAATTCCGCTCCATCTAACGTCACACAGAGCCATACTCGAAAAAAACTTTCCGAAACTTGTGACAAACCGGAAGGAGTATTTTTGGAACAGAAATACTCCTTCAAACGTAAAACTTAATTTTTGAAACTTTGTCCATGTTTAGCATGGGAATCCAACTCTTTAACAGTGTAAAAAACTCAGTATGCATGAAATAGCATTTCACCCCCCCCCCTTTAAACATTGGTGTAAAACAGGAGTAATGTTGTTTGCACCTTGTGCAATGTGGAATTAGTTTACAGCTTTTTCAAGCACTTTGTGATACATTTTGGAAACAGGAGATGAGCCCCTTTTCGAATGTACCACCTAGCTTGATAAACCCCTTCTCAAAGACTTACTGTTTGTCAATTTTATTTTGGTAACACATATTCTGAATGCCTTCGGCAGAATTCGAATGAGCCATTTTAATCTAGATTAATCTAGATTCATTTAAAGATCACAGTGAGATTAATCTAGATTAAAAAAATTAATCTATGCCCACCTCTAATAAAAATATATGTGACATTATATTTACTTATATATCACAATATATGTCATTTTATATTCAGTAATACACTTTATAATATATAGATGTACATGTGACAAGATATGGTACTGCATGTGTAAAAATATAATGATCATATCTTCATGCAGTATACACACACATACATGGAAATATATATTTCTTACATTTAACAATAATTTTTGACATACATGTTTTCGATTTCCCTAACTAAAATACAATCTTAAATTCGGGGCTTGAAGTCTGATGTAGTCAGGCTAATGCATTATTGCTTCCCTCACGAAAAAACAATAATATATGGTAATATATTTCCTCAAATCTACAAATAACTCGCTCATTTCAACCTTACGGTCATATTTTTTTACATTTTACATTAGTGTTGCAAGCCAAAGCTCACATAGCTGGAATAACCTGTTGGGAAAACCACATAAACCACAACACATTGGGCCCCTCCCACAATGCATTTGGTTCAGTCATTAAAAAAAAAACTCTTGGTTTCCTCTTACGTTTATTGACTGGCTAAAAGCAGTCTCTTAATCACTAGTGAGGTCTAACTTAGGCCCAATCCCAATTCTACCCCTTATTCACGTGAAGGGGTAGGGGTGTCTCGATTCTCTTTTGGTTGGAGGGGTAAGGGGAAGGGCCAGATAACCCTTCAAACGAAGATTTTTAGGGACCACACTTCAAACGAAGGGGTATGAATTATCTCGGCAACATGGCTGCTACAGCAAAGAAAAAGACACATACATGTAAGCTTTTTTGGCATGAATAAAGATTTTAATGAAAAGTAATCATTTGTTTTATTTTACATTAAATTGTGAGTTCATATTAATGGTCATGTTACTCAAAGAAATGTTTGCAAAAAATTGCTAATATTTGCTAACGTCATATCATTACAGACTGCATGATAGTGCCACAGCATATGTCTGATCAGGGCGATAACTGCCGTAGACATTGATGGAGGCTTATCCTCCCTATAATTAGAAATCGCTAAATCATTTTCTCAAATATTGCCTATTCGAGAGAGATAGAGAGAAATTAAAGTTGCATGTATTCGCATCTGTGCGTTTATCTTTTTAGAGTGAGTTTACTTAAAAACAGCGATTGTATCCTCTCATTGCTGGAAAATATAATGTAGCGATTCAGTATTTAAACTGTATTTAATAAAAGTCGTGGGGCAGCGTTGACAAGTTTATTTTCTTCTGGATGTGTGAGCTGTGTGATGTCCGATGTGTGTGTGTGTGTGTACGTGTGTGTGTGTGTGTGTGTGTCAGTAAGCAGCTCATTAATACAGAATGATAATTAAAGGCTCTAATGCACACCAGCACACCAGTATATGTGTGTATTGTAAGAGCTGGATGACGAATGATGGCATGTGACGTCATGGTAGTGGTGTATAAATTATTAGGGGAATATTTTCTCCCCTACCCCTTGACACTCTGTTTCAAGGGACAAGGGGAAGGGGTAGGCGGAGGGGCAGGGGAAGGGGTATAAAATAGAATTGGGATTGGGCCTAAATGCATTCTGTCTTGAAACAGAGAATCAGTCTTAATTAAAGACATTGCAAAATACTCTGTTCAATTTGCTCTTGCGTGCATCAATTCAAGGTTGGAGAAAAAATGGAAATTACCATAACAAACGGTGTAAGAGTATTGTGCATTATTCTCTTTTCTCCCTCCACTTGATCATGAAGATCTGAACAAAGGCATAAACTATTAATGTGTGCCAAACCTAGCTGATGCATTCGTTGAGAGTTACAGAGAATGCTTGGTTCACACAAACTAAGAGAATATTTAGCCTTCTGGCTCAGTCAGTGCTCATTATATAAACACTTTCTCAAGTCTTAAGAATGACAGGAATCCCAAATCCAAACACAACATTTCACAGGGCTTAGAGCAGGCTGCAGAGTCAACGTAATCAGCTGCTAGACTTTTGCAAAAGCCTTTGAAATTTCATTTGCTTTTGTTTCTCTGGCTGAACACTTATTCCCTCATTAGATGGGATACCTCACAGCAGAATCTCAAGGCTGTGAAAGGTCATAGCAATCCTTAACTTTGCCATGTAAACATCGCTCCATCATTTATCAGCCTCTTATCTATGGAAATCTGAAGGTGAGTTTGTTGGGTGGGATGTGAGAAACAAATGTGTGATGAAAGTAAGAAGTCTGAAGCTCATGCTAAAAGTTTCATATAAGGATGCTTGTAGGGACTCATTGGTCTAAGGCAGAGGTGTCAAACTTTGGCAGAATTTAGATCTAATAACATTCCTGGAAGTTTTAGTGAACCCAAAGACATTGATCTGCTGATTCGTGTGTCTAATTAGGGTAGGAGCTAAACTCTACAGGACTTTGTGATTTCAGGAACAGGATTGGACACTCCTGGTGTAAAGGTATGCTTCCTTCTTTTGCTGAAAGACATTTTCAGTTAAATTCCAGATGAGCCCTAGTTTGAGCCCAAGGATTAAAGTTATGAGCTAGTAACTGATACCCTATTTCCACTGCAATAGTGTCAGAGTTGTTGCTTAGCTGTGGGATCTGCTGAATTCCCTAAGAATTCTCTGGCCTGCCTTTGCAATTTGTCAGAGGTGAAAGATGACCCAGCAGACTATTGTATGCCACCATAACCTGGCCAAAAATAAAAACGGTGGTCTTTGTTTTTGGAGTAGTACAAGTTGTGACATTATTTTAACCTCTAAAAGAATTTGTTTCTGTAGGCCCCCGGATCCCCTGGTCAGAAGGTCAAGGCCAACAGGTTTTTGAAGACATGGACAAGGAATATAAAATGTTTTCAGACTGAACATCACAAGAAATTACCTAGACTTCTTACCATTGCTGGTGGTTTCAAACGGAATGTTCCTGTAATGTTCCTTTCCTAACATGGTAAAGTCACAGTTTTCACCACAATCAGTTTTTAAGCTAAAAAAAGAGGAGAATAAATACCTTACTGTTGCTTCCTTTTTTGTGGTTTTTGTAAAACTGACTAATGTTTGTCAACTGGCTCATAAATGAGAGCTTTTAGATTCTTTGAGAGTCACTGTTATATATTTACATTTTGAAAACACTGCCAACAAGTATACAAAACACATTGATATTCATGTGCCAAAAGCGTTTAAGTCATTATGCAAATACCAACATCATACTAACTCCATTTGTCATTGTGATATCTCCCCCTCTCACCCCCACAAGAAAATGACCCGAGCCGTGGCCTTGACTAACACCTTCATTAGAGAAACTGAATTGCTGGAAATAAATAAAATATGGCTCAGCATATCGCAAACCCCATTAATGATGGGAGATTTACCTCTACAATAGCCGAGGGGCCAGCCCTGGGCACTATCAAGGGCTCAGAGACCCCAAGTGTGTCCTCTTTCTTAATATCAGCCTCTTAGCCCCAAACTTCCTATTTAGGCATTAGTGGCCTGCCGTGATTGTGTGCATCATGGGCCTTCTGAAAGAACCAGGCTTTTGAGTTCCCAGCTCCCCACTTGCATCCCACTGCAAGGTTATCTCTCTGTCTCAAAGAAGGGAGCCATTATCACCGAGGCCACATTCAGAGCCACAGAAGTGTAAATGCCTATTATGCTGGGACAAGGGTCGCTGCAATGGGAGGCTGGGATAAACCTGCTCTATTTAGGGTGAAAAAAAGCAGTCTTACTTGTTAAAAAAGTAAAAGGGAAAGAACATTCAACTTGCACAAAGCAACTTTACTGCACAGCTGCAGAACATTAATTCTTCTAAACACATTTTTGGTGCATTATCATCATCTTGCAGTATAATTGGTTAACACAATTCCATTAATAGTGTTTAATTATCATCATGACACCTTTTATTATCTAATTTACAATGAAAACAAACCTTGCTTAGCAAACATTTCATGTTTCATTTCATAAAATAAACATTGTTTTAACAAATGTGTTATTGTTGATGAACTCCCTATTTATTGTTGACCATTTTTTACATATCCTGTCCTTTTTGGAATTTCAAGTTCTTTGTGACTTGATAAATGAGTAGTATAGAGAACCGCCTTCCCGGGTAAAAGGTGAGTATATTAAAGTAATGCTAATGGAATTCTCAAGTGACAGCCTAGCTAATGATCATATCTTGCCTGTGCCAGAGAAGATTGGCTCTGACACAGTGAAGCCCTGAACATCAGACAAGCATATGTCTATCTAGAACTAATGATAGCTTAATTAATACTTATTCTACTATTTCCTATAACATCAAGAGAGGCTAACATGTGCTGATCTATTTACTTCATGATGCTTTCCGTAATCACTTAGATCAGAGTCAACATTTTAATATAAGTTGATCCTCCACAAATGTGTAATACCAGCAGAGCAAATGTACTGTAGGAAAGAACAAATGCAGGTGTTTGGGTTTTTCATGATATACATAACCTGTAGACTATCCCGTATTACACTAATATAGAGAACTACTAAATCATTAAGAAGTGTTTTTTTTTTCAGTCACATCTTATCTCAATAAGGACAGGAAGTGAGCAAATATGGTTACATACTGTATGTTACCATAAAAAAAAGACATCTACAAACAATTAATCATGAGAGAAAACACAAGTGCTATGTCAAAATTACTTTACTGACATTAATTTAATGCACAGTGACAAAATTTACATTTATACTCAACAAGACTCTAACAATCCATTATATCCATTATTATAAAATCTGCCTTGCACTATAAATATTAATATATCCAGCTCACTAAAAATAGTCTAGAATTAGTTGCTGAATAATGCACAATACATTCTCAAGTTAATCGCAGGATTTATTTAGTACATAGCTGCCTATGTTCTCCAGTGTATGAACATTTTGATCTTACATGCAAGTTTGACTCACAACATGGACAGTTAAGGAACACTGGTGGACATTAAGGATGTTACATGTATGTTAAAATGCTTTATGTATAAGGAGTTTTATGGGAGCAAAATGTAAAGGGACTTGTGCATTGACTGTTGCTACAATGTAATGTTATTAGTTTAACCCTTTTGCCTTTAGAACTGCCTTAATTCTTTGTGGTATAGATTCAACAAGCTGTTGGAAACATTCCTTAGATATTTTGGTCCATATTGACATGATAGCATTACACAGTGGCTCCAGACTTGTCAGCTGCACATCCATGATGCAAATCTCCCATTCCACCACATCCCAAAGCTGCTCTATTGAATTGAGATAGGATGACTGTGGAGGGCATTTGAGTAAAGTGAATTCATTATCATGTTCAAGAAACCAGTCTGCGATGATATGAGCTTTGTGACATGGTACATTATCCTGCTGGAAGTAGCCATCAGAAGATGGGTACACTGTAGCAGGGGCGGATTGGCAATCTGGAAGTTCTGGAGAAGTCCAGAAGGGCCGTCCATCTGAAGGCCGTCAGCCTGCTGGTTCATCATCAAAGAAAAAGTGTCAGATAAAATGGGTTATACTGGCTGGCGCCAATACAGGATGGCTGCCTCCGTGACGTGCTCTGCATATGTTTTTGTGTTTTTGTTAGTTTGTCCTGTCTTTAGTTATATTCCTGCCATCAGTTTCACCAGGGATGAACTGCTGAACATTCGACAGAACGCACCACAAGATGTTTTTCCGGATTTCAATTATTCAGACGTTTTAGTGAACGTTGTTATCGGAGGAGCAGCGCTGCTGATCAAATGCTTCAGGACGTGCAGACGTGGGAAACGAGCGGGAGCGCTCGTCAGACTCAGGAAGCACGGATTTCGAACTCCGTTGCCTAGCATCCATCTGGCAAATCTCCGCTCTCTACCCAACAAAACGGACGAACTCCTTCTGCTTTCTCGGACAAATAAGGATTTCACACACTCTGCTGCTCTGTGTTTCACGGAAACCTTGCTGAATGACACCATACCAGACAGCGCGCTCCATCTGCCGGACTGTTAGAGCTGTTTAGAGCGGATCGCGACGCAGAATCAACGGGGAAATCGCGTGGTGGCTGGAAGAAGATGTGCTGCTCAAATCTCGAAACACTCTTCATTAACTGCAAGCCATTCTATTCGCCGCGGGAGTTTCACTCGTTCATTCTGGTCAGTGTTTACATTCCGCCGCAAGCGCATGTGAGCTCAGCTTTACAGAAACTCGCTGATCAGATCACAGACACAGAACAACAACACCCGGGGACTTTAATAAAGCCAATCTCTCCCGTGAACTGCCAAAATACAGACAGCATGTTACATGTCCCACAAGAGACAGTAATATATTGGATCACTGTTACACCGCAATAAAGGATGCATATCACTCTGTTCCACAAGCAGCTTTGGGATGTTCTGATCACCTTCTGGTTCATCTTATACCGTCCTACAGGCAGAAACTAAAACCAGCTTAACCTGTATCAAGGACTGTAAAAAGATGGAATAATGAAGCCGAGCAGGATTTACAATCTTGTTTTGACCTCACTGGAGTGTTTTTTGAAGCTGCTGCCACCAATCTGGATGAACTCACAGAGACCGTAACATCATATATCAGTTTCTGTGAGGATATGTGTATTCCTACAAAGAACTAATTTACAATAATGACAAACCGTGGTTCACTGCAAAACTCAGACAGCTCCGTCAGGCCAAAGAAGATGCTTACGTGAAGGGGGACAATGTCTTGTATAAACAGGCTAAATACACACTGGAAAAAGAGATTAAAGTGGCAAAGAGGAATTATTCAGAAAAAATAAGGATTCAGTTCACTTCCAACGACTCCGCATCAGTGTGGAAAAGTCTAAAGAAGATCACCAATTACAAGACACCATCATCCCCCAGCACTGTAGAGTATCAACGACTGGCAGAGGATCTGAACGAGTTTTACTGCAGGTTTAAAAGAACACCCATCACCTGCCCTGAATGCCTCCCCACACAACCATTCACACCATTCACAACTCCTGCAACCAGCCCTGAATGCCTCTCCAAACAACCGTTCACACCATTAACAGCTCCTGCAACCCATCCTGAACACCTCTCCAATCAAGCACTCTCACCATTCTCACCTCCTGCATCCCCCCTCTCCCCCACACCTGCAATTCAGATCAGCGAGGATGCGGTGCGCCAGGTCTTCCGGAAGCAGAAAAGGAAAAAAGCAGCAGGCCCAGATTGTGTTACACCAGCCTGTCTGAAATCCTGTGCTGACCAGCTGGCCCCCATCTTCACACAGATCTTCAACAGATCGCTGGAGCTGTGCGAAGTCCCTTCATGCTTCAAACGCTCCACCATCATCCCCATCCCTAAGAAAACCAAAATTACAGGACTAAATGACTACAGGCCTGTGGCTCTAACATCTGTAGTCATGAAGTCATTTGAAAAACTGGTGCTGGCCCACCTGAAGGACATCACTGGGCCCTTGCTGGATCCTCTTCAGTTTGACTACAGAGCAAACAGGTCTGTGGACGATGCCTTCAACACGATCATCCCAAACCTCCTCCTGCCCAAACTAAATCAGCTCTCCGTGCCCACCTCCATCTTTCAATGGATAAACAGCTTCCTGACAGACAGACAGCAGCTAGTGAGGTTGGGAAAATACACATCCAGCACCGGAGCTCCCCAGGGCTGCGTTCTCTCCCAAATGCTCTTCTCCCTGTACACTAATGATTGCACATCTAAGGACCCCTCTGTCAAGCTCCTGAAGTTTGCAGATGACACCACACTCATCGGCCTCATTCAGGACAGTGACGAGTCTGCTTACAGACAGGAGGTAAAAAGCTGGCTGTCTGGTGCACTCTCAACAACCTGGATCTTAACACGCTCAAAACAGTGGAGATGATCGTGGACTTCAGGAGAAACCCCCCTGCACTCCCCCCGCTCACCATCATGAACAGCCCTGTGACTGCAGTGGAGTCATTCAGGTTCCTGGGCACCACTATCTTTCAGGACCTGAAGTGGGACATTCACATTGACTCCATCATGAAAAAGGCCCAGCAGAGGTTGTACTTCCTTCGCCAGCTGAGGAAGTTTAACCTGCCACAGGAGCTGCTGAAACAGTTCTACTCCACCATCATTGAATCCATCCTCTGCACTTCAGTAACTGTCTGGTTCAGCTCAGCTTCTAAATCTGACCTCAGAAGACCGCAGGGTAGTCCGGACTGCTAAGCGAATCATTGGTACAACCCTCCCTTCTATTCAAGAACTGTACTTATCCATAGTGAGAAAAAGGGCTGTCAAAATCACTCTGGACCCCTCACATCCAGCACACTCCCTCTTTGAACTGTTGCCATCTGGTCGGCGCTACAGAGCACTGAGCACTAGAACGACCAGACACAGGACCAGTTTCTTCCCTCAGGCAATCCATCTTATGAACAGCTGATAATAACTGCGAACACACTACACTTTATATTTATATACACATACACTTATTTATCTAACACACATACTTAGTATACACTTAAATTTTGCACATAATATACATGTACATACATAACTGCATTTTGTAATATACCTGCCTACAATTGTCAATTTGTATATTGTCATTCACTATCTACTTATTTGTATTTTTTATTCTTTTATTATGTGTTTTATGTTCTGTCGCTGTCATTCTGTTGTACTGCGGAGCTTCTGTCACGAAAACAAATTCCTCGTATGTGTAAACATACCTGCCAATAAAGCTCATTCTGATTCTGATTCTGATACTGACAGTTGACAAAAGGGGGCGCTAATGCAATCTATTTTTGCTTATAAGGAACCGAAACTGCTGTATATGGCCTGCAGTGTCTTTTAATACGGCCCACTGTATCATTTTAGACTCAGATGATCAATTTGGAAATATTTGAAATGTCACGTAAAGATTGCTTTCGGTTTATAACGTTAATACTATCTTCAGCCAGAAGAGGTTTCCAGCCGCTCCCCACATTAATTTCAGCAAAGTAGGATGTGCACTCTGACCATAAAAACATCATTTTCCGGTCAAGATTGTAAACAGATTCGTTTTTTTTTTTTTTTTTTTTTTTTTTTACAATTTCAAGGGAATACTTATATGTTTGGCAATCTGTTATTTAAATCGCCATCAGATCACTATGCACAAACAATGGGGACACCAGAGTTGCAGGTAAAATGCATTGTCAACAAAAGCTTTTTGCCAAGTGCATGACAGAACTTTTTGCACTGAACTATGTTCTTAGGGTTTCCGCGGGTCCTTAAAGCCACTTAGTTAAATCGTTTCAATTTAAGGCCATGTAAATTCTTAAATGATACAGAAAGTCTTTATTAAGAGAGGTCTTAAATTTGGGGATGGAAATAAAAGAATTGTAATATAGATTAGTATGTAGATTAAACTTCAAAAGGCTATGATTTCACTGAATAAACTTGAGCGCTGCATGTTTCAAAGTCAGGCGCACTGCTTTGACCTGCGGTTACCACCAGGGCAACTGTCTGCTAGCTCCAAAAGTGAAACCTGCTGGCAGAGAATGAATTTGCTTTTTCAATAAGCCCCTCTGCTATTTTCGCTACATATTTTTAAATGTCAAAAAGTGGATCGAAAAAAAGCTAATGCATTTTAAAGACACTAAGATATATTTAAGTAATGTTTGTTATGTTTGTACTGGCTACTGTATACAGGCCACCAGGGCACCATAAAGACTTTATTAAAGAATTTGGTGATTTTACATCCGAGTTAGTTCTTGCTGCAGTTAAAGCTTTAATAGCTGGTGATTTTAATACCCATTTTGATAATGAAAAAGATGCATTTATAGACATTCTGAACTCTATTGGGGTTAGACAACACGTTTCAGGACCTACTCATTGTTAAAATCATACTCTAGATTTAATACTGTCACACGGAATTGATGTTGATAGTGTTGAAATTATGCAGCCAACTGATGATATCTCAGATCATTATTTAGTTTTGTGCAAACTTCATATAGCCAAAATTGTAAATTCTACTTCTTGTTACAAGTATGGAAGAACCATCACATCTACCACAAAAATCTGCTTTTTAAGTTATCCTCCTGATGTATCCAAATTCCTTAGCATATCCAAAACCTCAGAACAACTTGATGATGTAACAGAAACTACGGACTCTCTCTTTTTTTAGCATTTTAAATACAGTTGCTCCTTTACGCTTAAGGAAGGTTAAGGAATATAATGAGTATACTCGCACCTTAAAGAGAGCCACCTGAAAAATGGAGCGCAGCTGGAGGAAAACAAAACTAGAGGTATTTCGTATTGCTTGGCAGGAAAGTAACCTATCCTACATAAAAGCATTAACAACTGCTAGATCCGATTACTTTTCTTCTCTTTTAGAAGAAAACCAACATAACCCCATGTATTTATTCAATACAGTGGTTAAATTAACGAAAAATAAAGCCTCAACAAGTGTTGACATTTCCCAACATCACAGCAATAATGACTTTATGAACTACTTTACTTCTAAAATCGATACTATTAGAGATAAAATTGCAACCATTCAGCCATTAGCTACAGAAATCATCTAAACCAACAACATTTATGTTAGACCCTATACCATCTAAGCTCCTAAAAGGATTTAGACCATATCATAGTATTGAGACTGCTCTCCTTAGAGTTACAAATGATCTGCTCTTATCAACTGATCGTGGTTGTATCCTAGGCTGCGTCCTAGGCTGTTTCGCGCTGATGGATTACACCCCAGTCGAGTCGGAGCGGAGCTTCTCTCTGACAACATCTCCAGGACACTTCGCTCCATGTGACTAGTAAGTCAATTCTCAAATAACCATTATGATGAGTTTTGTTCCACCCGCTTAAATGATAAAAGTACTTGTGCTGTAAAACCTGTTAAGACTGTGTCTGTTCCCCGAATAGTGAGGTCAAAATATAAATATAATGTAGGATCTAGAAAAAATCTTATCGTAATTAAACCAGAAAAATGTAAAGTAAATGAACAAAAACAATTTTTAAAGTTTGGGCTCATAAATATTAGATCACTCACACCAAAAGCAGTTATTGTAAATGAAATGATCACAGATAATAGTTTTGATTTACTCTGCTTGACTGAAACCTGGCTAAAACCAAATGATTATTTTGGTCTAAATGAGTCTACTCCACCAAACTACTGTTATAAGCATGAGCCCCGTCAGACTGGTCGTGGCGGGGGTGTTGCAACAATATATAGTGATATTCTCAATGTTACCCAGAAAACAGGATACAGGTTTAACTCTTTTGAAATACTAATGCTAAATGTTACTCTGTCAGACACGCAAAAGAAATCTAATGTATCTCTTGCTCTGGCTACTGTGTATAGACCACCAGGGCCGTATACAGAATTCCTAAAAGAATTTGCAGATTTCCTCTCAGACCTTCTAGTTACAGTTGATAAGGCGCTAATCATGGGAGATTTTAATATTCACGTTGATAATACAAATGATACATTAGGACTTGCGTTTACTGACCTAATAAACTCCTTTGGAGTCAAGCAAAATGTCACCGGGCCCACTCATCGTTTTAATCATACACTAGATTTAATTATATCGCATGGCATCGATCTTACTGCTATAGATATTGTACCTCAAAGTGATGATATTACAGACCATTTCCTCGTATCGTGCATGCTGCGTATAACTGATATTAACTATATGTCGCAGCGATACCGTCTGGGCAGAACTATTGTTCCAGCCACCAAAGACAGATTCGCAAATAACCTGCCTGATCTATCTCAACTGCTATTTGTACCCAAAAATACACATGAATTAGACAAAATTACTGACAACATGGGCACTATTTTCTCTAATACATTAGAAGCTGTTGCCCCAATCAAATTGAAAAAAGTTAGAGAAAAACGTACTGTACCATGGTATAACAGTAATACTCACTCTCTCAAGAAAGTAACTCGTAGTCTTGAACGCAAATGGAGAAAAACTAACTTAGAAGTTTTTAGAATTGCATGGAAAAACAGTATGTCCAGCTATAGACAGGCTCTAAAAACTGCTAGGGCAGAGCATATACACAAACTCATTGAAAATAACCAAAACAATCCAAGGTTTTTATTTAGCACAGTGGCTAAGTTAACAAATTACCAGACGCCACCTGATTCAAATATTCCACCAACGTTAAATAGTAATGACTTTATGAATTTCTTCACTGATAAAATAGATAACATTAGAAATACAATAGCGAATGTAGATTCTACAGCATCTAACACTTCAGTTTCATCCATCGCACCCAAACATAAACTGCAGTGCTTTACAACCATAGGACAGGAGGAGCTAAATAAACTTATCACTGTATCTAAACCAACAACATGTTTATTAGATCCTGTACCCACTAAATTACTGAAAGAGCTGTTACCTGTAGCCGAAGAACCGCTTCTCAATATCATTAACTCGTCGTTATCTTTAGGACACGTCCCAAAACCATTCAAGCTGGCGGTTATCAAGCCTCTTATTAAGAAACCAAAACTAGATCCTAGTGTACTGGCAAATTATAGGCCTATTTCAAATCTTCCATTTATGTCTAAAATTTTAGAAAAAGTTGTGTCTGCTCAATTGAGCACCTTCCTGCATAAAAATGATCTGTATGAAGAATTTCAGTCAGGTTTTAGGCCCCACCATAGCACAGAAACTGCACTTGTTAAAATTACAAATGACCTGCTCCTTGCGTCAGACCAAGGCTGCATCTCATTTCTAGTCTTACTTGATCTTAGTGCTGCATTCGACACCATAGATCATGACATACTCATAGATCGATTACAAAACTATACAGGTATTCAAGGGCAGGCTCTAAGATGGTTTAGATCCTACCTGTCCGATCGCTACCATTTTGTTTACTTAAATGGGGAGTCATCTCATTTATCATCAGTAAAATATGGAGTGCCACAAGGATCTGTCCTAGGTCCCCTTCTATTTTCAATATACATGTTGCCCCTTGGTAATATTATTAGAAAATACGGAATTAGCTTCCACTGTTATGCTGATGATACTCAGCTATATATATCAACGAGACCAGATGAAACTTCCCAATTATCTAAGCTAACAGAGTGTGTTAAAAATGTAAAAGATTGGATGACAAATAATTTTCTCCAATTAAATTCGGATAAGACGGAGATATTAATTATTGGACCAAAAAACACTACACAGAATCTTGTAGATTACAATCTGCAACTAGACGGATGTACTGTTACTTCCTCTACAGTCAGAAATCTGGGTGTTATATTAGACAGCAATTTGTCTTTTGAAAATCATATTTCCAATGTTACAAAAACTGCATTCTTCCATCTTAGAAACATTGCCAAGCTACGAAACATGTTATCTGTTTCTGATGCAGAAAAGCTAGTTCATGCATTCATGACCTCTAGACTGGACTATTGTAATGCACTTCTAGGTGGTTGTCCTGCTTCTTCAATAAACAAGCTACAGGTCGTCCAAAATGCAGCAGCTAGAGTCCTTACGAGGTCAAGAAAATATGATCATATTACCCCAATTTTACAGTCTCTGCACTGGCTACCTATTAAGTTCCGCATCAGTTACAAATTATCATTACTTACCTATAAGGCCCTAAATGGTTTAGCTCCAGCGTACCTAACTAGCCTTCTACCACGTTACAACCCATCACGCACCCTAAGGTCACAAAACGCTGGACTTTTGGTAGTTCCTAGGATAGCAAAGTCCACTAAAGGAGGTAGAGCCTTCTCACATTTGGCTCCCAAACTCTGGAATAGCCTTCCTGATAATGTTCGGGGTTCAGACACACTCTCTTTGTTTAAATCTAGATTAAAAACACATCTCTTTCGCCAAGCATTCGAATAATGTATCTTTTTAATTGTGAGTGTAGTTGCTTCTGATCAAAGGTGCATTTTTATTCATTAGCTTGGGTTAAACTAATTTTACTTTGTTGGATCAGCAGCTATGCTAATGATGTCTGTATTTTGTTTCTATGTTTTGCCACGGGATTCACATCCCGTGGTAACTAGGATTTACACAAGCTCCAGTCTGGATCCAGAACACCTGAGAAGAGATGATGCTGACCCTCAGAGGACCTCAGATGATGCTAACCCTGAATGAACAAACAGAACTAACAATTATTCCTAAATGTGTGACTTAATCATCTAATAACTTAATTAATAATATTGATAGTTCATCGTCTAGCTGACTACGTCTTGTATTATTATTATTATTTTTTAGTTTTTCTAAAATCCTGTCAAATGTGCACAAACTACTAGCTACTACTAAATATTGTAGAAACATAATTTTCTGTAAAGTTGCTTTGTAACGATTTGTTTTGTAAAAAGCGCTATACAAATAAACTTGAATTGAATTGAATTGAATTGTATCTCTCTATTAGTTTTATTGGATCTTAGTGCTGCGTTTGACACAATTTACTACAACATTCTTTTGCATAGACTTGAACACTTTGTTGGCATTAATGGAAGTGCATTAGCATGGTTTAAATTGTACTTATATGACCGCCATCAGTTCGTAGCAGTGAATAAAGATGTATCATATCGATCACAAGTGCAGTATGGAGTACCCCAAGGCTCAGTACTAGGGCCGCTACTCTTAACGCTTTATATGTTACCCTTGGGAGATATCTTCAGGAAACACGGTGTTAGCTTTCACTGTTATGCTGATAATACTCAGCTCTATATATCTTCGCGGCCCGGTGAAACACACCAATTTGAAAAACTTTTTCAGAATTACTACTAAATTCTGAAAAAACAGAGGTGTTAATTATAGGACCTAAAAACTCTGCTTGTAATAACCTAGAAGACTGTCTAAGACTTGATGGTTGCTCTGTCAATTCTTCGTCATCTGTTAGGAACCTAGGTGTGCTATTTGCTCGCAATCTTTCCTTAGAAAGCCACGTTTCTAGCATTTGTAAAACTGCATTTTTCCATCTCAAAAAATATATCTAAATTACGGCCTATGCTCTCAATGTCAATTGCAGAAATGTTAATCCATGTATTTATGACCTCAAGGTTAGATTATTGTAATGCTTTATTGGGTGGTTTTTCTAAACGCTTAGTAAACAAACTACAGCTAGTCCAAAATGCAGCAGCAAGAGTTCTTACTAGAACCAGGAAGTATGACCATATTAGCCTGGTTCTGTCAACACTGCACTGGCTCCCTATCAAACATCGTATAGATTTTAAAATATTAATTATTACTTATAAAGCCATGAATGGCTTAGCACCTCAGTATTTGAATGAGCTCCTGTTACATTATAATCCTCTACGTCCGCTACGTTCTCAAAACCCAGGCAATTTGATAATACCTAGAATATCAAAATCAACTGTGGGCGGCAGATCCTTTTCCTGTTTGGCGCCTAAACTCTGGAATAACCTACCTAACATTATTCAGGAGGCAGACACTTTCTTTCAGACACTTTCTTCTTTCAGACGAATCCAGTTGGGGTTATTTTAAAGTGAAAGTTAAAATGTGCTACTTTGAGCAAAGTGGCTTAATGGTTAGAGAGTTTGACTCCTAACCCTAAGGTTTGAATCTCGGGCCGGCAATACCATGGCTGAGGTGCCCTTGAGAAAGGCACTGAACCCCCAACTCCTCCCTGTGAACCGCAGCATAAATGGCTGCCCACTGCTCCGGGTGTGTGTTCACTGCTGTGTGTGTGCACTTTGGATGGGTTAAATGCAGAGCACGAATTCTGAGTATGGGTCACCATACTTGGCTGTATGTCACGGTACTTTCACTTTAAAATAACCCCAACTGGATTCGTCTGAAAGAAGAAAGTGATATTTAATGCATCTTGTCAGTAAAGCCGGCTGTCCTGTCAGATTTTCCTAGACAGGACAGCTAGAAGTTAGCTAGATTTTAGCTAGAAGGGAAACAGCTACAGGAAACCAACAATAAATATTTTTTTTCTACCAATTAGACTGTGTTTTATTGAAGTCTACACCTACCACAACCCTAAACCTACAGTAATGCAGATACATTAAATATTGTTGTTTAAAAAGTCGCTATTTGTCACTAGTCACTTTTTTTTTTTTTTTTTAGTCGCCAAGTTAGCAACTCTACTGCCCAGCGGACCAGCTTTAACTGTCTCGCAAGTGTTGATAGGCTATTACTTGTGAGGTGTGACCAATCATTAAAAATAATTAAAAATTAATTAAAATAATTTAAAAAATAATTAAGCAGAGCCAGGGATACATTGACGCACCCCCCCCCCCCCCAGCAAATTGCACCCTGACTATGAATATCGAAAAATTATTTACCTTTTGGAGCCAAATTTTGGTTCCAAAAGGCAAAGCGGCGTTTTTTTTTTTTTTTTTTTTTTGCCTAGCAAAAATGTCTGTGTCTATCTGTGTCTGTGTGAGCTTGTAGCATACGAGCATGTAAGGACCTAAATTCGCCGTGATTGACCACGTGACATGACGGGGAGGATTTCTAAAGATACTCGCAGTCACACAACACAAGTGTAGTTGTTTTTTCTCAAAACGTTTCCGTTTTAAAATGCCAAAGATGTCTAAAGTGTGGCTACACTTCATTAAAGTGGATGCCGAGTCAGAAAAGGGCAATATATGCGATAAGAGTATCGCAACCAAAGCCGGCAATACCACCAATTTAATGAAGCATTTGTTTGGATTAGTGTTTAGCCCTCTCTCCCTGTTTAGTTTGGTCTACTCCATTGTGTATCTTGAAACACGCCCCCTTTCACGTCGTCTAAATAACAGAGAGAGAGACAGATTTATCCGGTACAGCGAATTTCTCTGAGCAGCAGGCCACTGTATATGTTGACTTAAAACATAACTGACTGTGTTTACAAGAATACTTGCAGAGACAATTATTTTGAGATAATTGTGTGTGTATGTGTTCATTCAGAAGTTACGATACGCTAAAGATGAATTCATTCTCTGTACGCACATTGTCTGAAATGCTGCCCGTGGCGCTTGCTTTGAATGAGTGCTCGCAAGCTCCGAACGCCCGTGAATTGTTTAAAACGCTTGAATCATGCATTATAATGTGGTGGGCTGCTGTGGGCCAGAAAGTCCAGGGCCAGTTTTTGGTCCCAGTCCGCCCCTGAATTTCTCTACTTAAACCGAATGCATCCCCATGATGTTGACTACCACTTTATGTATGTTAGCTTGTGCTGCTAGTCGGTTGCTGTAGCGTTAGCGCTGTTATTTTCACATTATCCTCTGCACCGGTCCACCCTGATGTTAGGAATGGGAAGACAATACCAGAAGGTGCCAATCCTTTCACACTGGCAGCAAGAGGGAAAATGTCCACGCAAAGACGAGATGAGTGCCACAGAGCAGTCACAGCGTTTATTGTTAAAGTTTTGCTGCAAATACAGTTTGATTTTGCACTAAAAATATTTTTTTTACATTCCTTTAGTTGGTTCAATATTAGCCCACACAATAGTCGCATTTCCACTGTCGGGCCAGTGCGAGCCAGGGCTTAAAGTGGGCCGGGCGGGGCTAAGAGCCTCGGGCCAGTAGCACCGAGGCCAGAATAGTGCAGGGTTTCCACAGTCAGGGCTTGAAGCTCCGCTGCGCGTCACTAAAACACGCCCTTTACACGCCTCTCATGAACAACGTAATGCAACTTCATCATTTCACCAACAAAGAGAAGTTATCAGAAAACGAATAAGAAATAAATCACTGGAACATGCCCTTCTTATTCAGTCGAGTCAGTTTCTGCTTATTTGTAGCTACAGTATACATCACATTTAGATTGAATGAAAATCTATCTATTTTTATTAAAGCTCCCGAACAAAAGCATTATTATATTTTTTTATGATAGGCAACGTGGAGCTAAACTCTTGAGACGAGACTTGTGATATAAGTTACTAAATAAATACATGATTGTATTTACATCAAACGTTCATATTTACCATGTTTACTATGGTAACATGTTTAGCGTGCATAGTCTTTTACATCGCTTAAAATATTTCTGCCTTGTTTACGTGAATATAATCCACAATGGATCAAGTTATTTCAAACACTCGCTGCTGACTGAAAGTGAGTTTTGAGCTCAACTTATTTTGTGTTTAATGCTGGTGTTATAGTGTTTAATGCTGGTGTTTTAGCTGTTGGCTTTCTGAAATTATCTGCAGTGCAGATGCTCTCTATTTTTTTTAAAAGCTCCCGAACAAAAGTCATTATTATATTTTGATGATATGCTACGTGGAGCTAAACTCTCGAGAGAAAACTTATGATAGTTGGCCCCGAGGAAGCCCCGACGAGGCACGATCAAGCCCCTGAAGTGACAGTGGAAAACGCGACTGGCCCTGGCACGCACTAGCAAGCCCGGTTTAAGCTCGCCAGTGGAAACGCGGCTAATAAATACACAATATAATTTGTTTATTTATTTATTTATAATATGTTCATGTTCTGGCAAAAAGGTTTCTGTTTTTTTGTTAATTTTGGCCAAGTAAGGATTGATACCAATCCTGATGTCTGCTGGTGCACCCCTATCCAAAAAGCACAACCAGATGTATTAATAATGTTATCCTGAGTGTGAAATGTTACCAGAATTTGTCTAAATTAAGGTGAAAAATAAAAGTTTTGTGTTTAATGTATTTGTGTTGATGTTGAAATGGATTTTAAAACATATGGTATCTAAAAAAATATCGTTAGGTATCCGGTATCGAAACTGAGGTATCGAAATTGGCACCAGATCTAAAGATTTTGAACAATACCCAGCCCTACACCTGGTATGGTCTTCTGCTGCTGTAGCCCATCTGCTTCAGGGTTCGATGTATTGTGCATTCAGAGATGGTATTCTGCATACCTTGGTTATAACAAGTATTTTATTTATTTTTTATTTTAGTTACTGTTGCCTTTCTATCATCTCTAACCAGTCTGCTTATTATCCTCTGACCTCTGACATCAACAAGGCATTTTTGTCCATATAACTACCGCTTAGTGGATATTTTCTCTTTTCAGACCATTCTCTGTAAGCCCTAGAGATGGTTGTGCATGAAAATCCCAGTAGATCAGCAGTTTTTGAAATACTCAGACCAGCCCGTCTGTCACCAACAACCATTCACATTCAAAGTCACTTAAATCGCCTTTCTTCCCCATTCTGATGTTCGGTTTGAAAGTCGTATTCACCACATATAGATACATAAATGCATTGACTTGCTGCCATGTGATTGGCTGTTTAGCTATTTGAGCAACTGAACGGATGTACCTAATAAAGTGGCCAGTGAATGTATAGCATCAGATTATCTGACAAATCAAATAATGATAGACAGATTAACTGATTATCAAAATAATAATTTTTGAAGACATTTCTTATGCATGAGCCTTGTTGTGGATGTGCTTGTCATATTCTACCAAAAAGGCAAAACCACTTTGTAGTTCAATAGAGTATAAATCAGGGGTGTCCAACCCTGCTCATGGTAATCGAATGTCCTGCAAAGTTTAACTCCAATCCTAATCAAACATACCTGAAGTAACTAATTAAGGTCAGGATTACTTAAACATTAAAGGCAGGTCTGTTTAATTAGGGTTCGCCATGAGCAGGGTTGGGCACTCCTGGTCTAAATGTACCCTGTGCATCATAAATTTATCCTGTTATAGTTTACCACACTTATTGTTAAATGAATTTGCTCCTGATGTAATAGCTTTGTATATTTGTATATTAATTGTATATAATTTTGAACAAAATTCTGACACCTGTAGCCACACTGGGTTGTACATAATAATTAACTCAAATGATATATAGGGAATTTGAATAATTAATCAGGAATATGATTAATATATATCTCATATGACAGTTACACTAAATTTTATTGATTATGAAAAATAGCTCAATTGCATTTAACAATAACTCATTACAGGGCACTGTAATTTACTCATTAATATGTCAATATTCCGTTCTTCATATCAATTATTGTGATATCAGAGGCAAACAGGTCTACCTGAACGGCTCCAAAACATCTCCAAATCAGCTGGATGGTGGTGAAGGCATCCATGTAAACCACAGCATGCCTTTAGACCTGTTCTATGGGCAATCCTGGCCAGAGGAACGTAAGATCTGACTAAGGTGGGAAAAGGTTTGTCGAAAGGCCAATGTAACTCGGACGCTGAGTTCCGTACTGCCATGCCCACCTCCGGAGTTGGCCCTGAAACCAGTGCTGAAGCAGTATCAAATGCAATAGCCCTAGTGGTGTAAGTGCCGCTACAGCTGCCATATGCCCCAGGAGAAGTCATTTTAGTGGGACCACTATCCTCTTCTTGAACGAATTCAAGCAACTCAGCAACGACCATGCATGTTGCTCTGTGAGGTGTGCTGTCTGTTCTACCAAATCCAACTCCATACAGAGAAAAGAGATCCTCTGCATCTGGGAGAGTTTACACTTTTCCCTGTTGACCCGAAGAACTGGCTGAGGTCCCGGAGCACCAGGTCCCTGTGCTCAACCAACTAATCTTAATACTGTGCTAGTATAAGCCAATCATTGATATAGTTGAGGATGTGAATACCCTGCTCTCTAAGGGGAAAAAAAGAGACCCCTCCGTGACTTTCGTGAAGACATGAGGAAACAGGGACAGGCCAAACCTTGTACCGGAATGCAGGCCTTTGGACGCAAACCGCATAAATGGTCTATGGCACGGAAGCATCGATACATGAAAGTACGTGTCCTTCAGGTCGATCACTGCAAACCAGTCTCTGGGACGGATGCACCTGAAGATGCATTTCGGCAGCGCGGAAAAGCCGACATCTCTGGATCAGATTCTGGCCTTGCCACCGCCCTGGAGGTTGGCATTGCAGCCAAATCTTCCTCTCCAGAGAGCTCTCTCTCTGATGCAGTGATTGACATCTGGTCCTTGGGAGGAGCACTAAAATATACTGCTAGTACAGTCTTTGAAGAGGGCCCAGTGCATTCCTTTGGAGGCTCAACTAGTCGAGCAGCGCTACAGGAGTAATGGTCCCCCAAGGGCTGGTTCCCTGAGAGGTTTTCCACCACTGTAACCCTAGAACCACCCATGCTACTGCTGGAAGTAGGCCTCACCTTGCAGCCACGATGAAGACAGCTGGTTCTTCTTCAGTGTCCTGAGGAAGAAAAGGCGCTGGTGAGCCTTATTGACCAGGCTAGAGGTGTTTGTGGCCCAGGACAGTTCCCAGGAACTTGAAGCTGGAGACACGTTCAACAACCATCCCGTTAATGTGGATGGGGCCATGCATGCTTCTTTTCTTCTTCCTGAAGTCCACAATGAGCTCCTTAGTCTTATTGGTGTTAAGGAGCAGGTTATTGTCAGCGCACCATGTGGCCAGGTGCTGTACCTCTTCCATGTAGGCAGTCTCATCTTTGTCTGTGATGAGGCCAATCATGGCCTGACCGAACATGCTGAGGCCTGTTGGTCAGAAAGTCCATAATCCAGTTGCAGAGGGAGATGTTAATGTCCAGGTCTCTAAGTTTTGTGGTCAGCTTGGAGGGAATGACGGTGTTAATGGGGAATGACGGTGTTAAATGCTGAACTGAAGTCAACAAACAACATCCTAACATACGTGTTGTTATAGTCCAGGTGTGGGAGTCAGTGTTAATTTTGACAGCAAATTCGGATTAAGTCTTAGTCTTAGTCTTTTGAATAACACACCCTTTAGTTTTAGTCGCATTTTAGTCATCTGAAATGTTTTAGTCTTAGTCTAGTTTTAGTCGACTAAATATCATAAGAGTTTTAGTCTTAGTCTAGTCTTAAGTCTTTTAGTCTTAGTCTAGTTTTTTTTTTTTGTAGAACAAAGTCAACTTAGTTGACTTGACTAAATGTTTCCATCAGTCTGTTATGGAATGGTATTTATAAAATAAACATAAGGCCTGCTCTCAATGTAAAATATACATGCTCTCTGAAAAAGATATGCATTCGTCCTGAATGATATGCAATGCATATGACATTCTTTCAAGATGAAGTACAGTATTATTGAAATAGACAACCACCTAACTCTAAACTTACTGTCTTCTACTGTCTGTGCAAAATCAAAAACATTAAGAAAAATAAAGTGCAATTCTCAAAAACAATAAAAAAAATTTGTCCTAGACCTAACGTTAGCTCTGACATTTATGTTCTGTCATTGCCCTTGGACCAGGTGCACGGCAAAACGTAAGCGTGTTGCTAATGAAAAAAGTCAACTGAAATCACCCAAAGCTGTGTAACTAAGACTGTGCAACCACAACTAAATATAATGTAACTGGGAACTACACTAACTTTTTCCATTGGTGGCACTTGCGCTACTAACTTTTTCAGTTAATGGCGCAAAACATGATTTGGTCGCACAAATTATTTATAGTATAGTTATTACTGGATAACAATCAACAATAATGAAACTGTATTGCATACAGATGTGGTTTTTATTTTACTTGCCATCTTTTAAACCACATGCCTTGTTCTATTTCTTACAGTACACACAGTGCATTGCTCCGTCTTGTAGCTGGGGATAGAGGGACCCCGGTGCAGGTTGTACAGTGGGCCCTGTTTAAAAGGGTTTAATTTGTATTGTATGTTCATTTTATTTCTTTATTTGTGCTATTTACACAAAGTTTACATTTTTTTAAGTTTGTTTTTGTTCATTTAAAATAGCACTGCATAGTCTTCACTGTAAAATAAAATACACAATCAAACCAAAATGTATTCAGACACCTTCAACGTTTCTTACAATATCACAGTTTATTTGCTGTAGTTTAGAAATTGGTAATAAAGTATGACAATAACTCAGGGTTAAACTGTGTCAGAACAACAAATTCATCTTGATAATGTCGAATGCAATGCTTAATTTGGTTCAGTCTGTGGTGTGAAAAGGTTGCATTAGCAATTAAAGAAAGAAACACTTAAGCAAAACATGGTCAGGTCCCTAATAATTTTTTTTTGTATTTTTTTAGTCACTAGTAAAACAATATAATCTATTCTATCTGATTTTTGGATTGACTTTGGATAAATTCTTGTTAAAACTACAAATTAATTCAATCAAGAGTGATTTACTTTCATTTTCATACATTAAAGACACTGACAGCAGAGCTAGTAAATTAGGCGCGGTCACTTTAAGAGACAAATGCATCCATTATAAAGATACACATCCAATTTCTTTCCAACTCTTTACTTTCACTGAAGACATAACCACAGACTTTTTCGAACACACTTTCCAAGACGGGTATTTCGACATATTTAGTATGTATTTGTTGTCGGTACAAAAGCAAGAAGACTTTGAGACGCGTCTCTGCTTGCTCCCTGAACAACAGAACACCGCGCTGCTGAATTGAGCTCTTTCACTTTTCGCTCTTTTTCTTATGTTTATTTAAAATGCGATTTGTATTTGTTCATTCAGGTGCAGGAGGATGCAAACGTCCTGAAGGAGAGCTCGGTTCAGTGTTGCGCGAGTAACCAGCTGCTCTGCTCAGTTCAACTTTCCCGCATCACGGGGCTGAAACCAACTTGATGTGTTGAATGCTCGGAGCACGTTATAAAATGTATTCTTAAAATACACATTTCTGTTTTAATAAATGCTCATATTAAAACATAGCATTACACATAAGTACGTTAGGTACAAAAATAATCAGTGATACATTTACGACCCCATAAAAATTTGGGTCGCAATGGCATTTCAAAAGGTCGCATATGCGACCATTTTGGTCGCAGTGTAGTTCCCTGTGTAAACAACTTAACTGTTATGAAAACGTCCTCGAAACTGTGCGAATTTCTGCAAACTCATCTTTGTTCTCTTTTCTGTGTAACTGCTGCTGCGTTTGTTTAGCTGTTGCGCTTGCATTTGCCGCGGCTTTTTAAAATGGCTCGGCTGCTTCTGCATAGATCAACCTACCCTCAAAGATTCGCTCTGATTGGATCTCTTCTTCATTCGTCCCGCCCATATATTTTCGTCTCATTTTTATTCGTTGACTAAAGTGTCAGTTATATTTTGTCACGTTTTTCGTCATCATATCTGACTTTTTATTTAGTTTTCGTCCGTGAAAAAGGTTAGCTGACGAATATTTTTCGTCATAGTCTTCGTCAACGAAATTAACACTGGTGGGAGTGCAGAGTGCAGCACTGTGCATACTGCATCCTCTGTGCTCCTATTTCTGCAGTAGGCAAATTGGTGTGGGTCCAGTGTGGGTGTGAGGCAGTCTTTGAGGTGTGCTAGGACCAGTCGCACTTCATAATGATGGGTGTGAGTACATGAATTAATCTGGGATATTGGTTTTTTTTAACTCAGAGGGAGTGTCAGCCACATTTAAAAAAGTCTCTCACCCAGCCGTGTTGTCAGTTCGTTACAGTGTGTTTGGGGTTCCGGCTGTTCATGTGCTTCCTGGTCTACACTCTCCGTTTCGGATTCCTGGATCCCGTCGGTCTGGTTTGCCCATTGCTTCCCTGCATCACGGTCCTGAGTGGTGGTATCCTCAGCCTGCCGGCTGGCCTGCCTGCCTGCCTCAGAGGCCATCTCCACTCATCTGTGCTTCGTCCAGCGAGACTGACATTATCATTTCATGAGTGCCTGAGTCTGTCATTTAACTCTCTATTGGATTCTTTGCCTTTTTATTTCCACCCCAGACGTAACAGAACGAACTGACCATTCATGGATCCAGCGAGAATGGCAGAGCTTCAGGAATACCTCACGACCAGCAATCAATGTATGAATTGTCAGGAGGAACTGGTCTCCGCCACCGCTCAGGCTGTACAAACTCTATTGACTCACGTGTCCGAGCTCACTACCCAGATTCAACAGCTACGATCGCCTGCTGCACCCACCCCACCGCCTGTTCCCACCAACCCTATTAATATCACCAGCCAGCAAGAGCCCAGGATACCAACGCCACAGAGATATGCGGGTGAGCCAGAGCTGTGTCGAGCTTTTCTGACTAGATGCTCATTATTCTTTTCCCTGCAACCTGTAACCTTTTGCACTGAGAGATCCAGAGTGGCGTTGGTACTAAACCTATGACCAATTTATGGTACAGAAGCTGGTTTGAGGAATAAAATCATATGCTACCTAAAGTATTATATTATAGTATTGTACAATATAAATTTAAAAACTAAAAGTGACAGGTTATTTTAAAAGATAAAATAAAGAAAAAATGTCCTTCACCTTTGTTGAAATATGTCAACACATGAAAGAAAATTACCTTTCATGGGGTCTTTGAGGTATGAGTGCCTGTGGTGCTTTTAAATGGAGGTCAGTCACTAATGCACTGATGAAGCTCACAGAAGCTTTTTACACCAATCACACACAGCTACACTGTGTTATATCACCATGGTGACAAGTATGCAATTTTGATATTTCAAGAGCTGTCGACTTTGCATTGTGGAATACAGAACCTTAAATTAAAGCTTCCTCAAATATTGACAAACACAAACATGGTGCCTAGATATTGTTTCAAAACTAAAATAATGATTTTCTTTGATTACAGACATTTAAATATATTCACCTACTCACATTAACGCAAGTCTTAGCCAGCCGTCTTATAGTTTATCCTAAAACACCTCCCCCTCAGTGACACTCGACAGTCATCAAAGGTCAACTAAGACACATCTTCTTCCATACACAGCTGGTGGCAATTTATGCCCCTATGAATACGCACAACATTTGTACCATTTCCTGTAGAGTATCTCCAAATACCTGTTTAATAGTAGGAATGCGTGTGTTGCTAGGTGTGAGGTTTCCCAGGGTGTTTAAGGTGAAGTTTAATAAGTCTAGCGTCCCACACAATGCTGATCGGTCATGTGGAGGTAAAATGATTTCAGGAGTGGCATGAGTCAACATGTATTGCATTCTGAAATGTATTTCTATTCTATTCTATAATGTTACCACCATTTTTATCCTATTTGAAGTGCTGCTATCTGGACATCTGGTTTGATTTTCTCTGTTTCTTTTCGGCCAGTTATTCAAATATCTCTCTCGAACAAAAATATCTCCACTCTCACAAACAAGTTGGAAAGAAAAATCTAAATGGTGATCCCTTTAATGTCTTTACCATAACTAAAAGACAGCACTGAGATTAAATGCTAAGCAAATTATATTATTATTCATACAATAAAAAAGCAAATTTTGAAGAAATCTCAAAAGTGTTCTCTTTGTTTCACAAAGGCAACATATGCAAATATCTAATCAAATTACAAACCCGATTCCAAAAAAGTTGGGACACTGAACAAATTGTGAAAAAAAGGAATGGAATAATTTACAAATCTCATAAACTTATATTTTATTCACAATAGAATATAGATAACATATCAAATGTTGAAAGTGAGACATTTATAAATGTCATGCCAAATATTGGGTCATTTTGGATTTCACGAGAGCTACATATTCCAAAAAAGTTGGGACAGGTTGCAATAAGAGGCCAGGAAAAGTTAAATGTACATATAACGAACAGCTGGAGGACCAATTTGCAACTTATTAGGTCATTTGACAACATGATTGGGTATTAAAGGGTTAGTAAACCAAAAAATCAAAAATATGACATTTATAACTCACCCTCAAGTCATTCCAAACCTGTGAGACCTCCGTTCATCTTCAGAACACAGTTTAGGATTTTTAAGTCAGAGAGCTTTCTGCCCCTCCATTGAAACTGTGCGTATGGTATACTGTCCATGTCCAGAAAGGTAAGAAAATCATCATCAAAGTAGTCCATGTGACATCTGAGGGTCAGTTAGTATTTTTTGAAGCATTGAAAATACATTTTGGTCCAAAAACAGGAAAAACTACGACTTTATTCAGCATTGTCTTCTCTTCCGGGTCTGTTGTGAGCATGTTCACTGCAGTGTATGATATCCGGTTCGCGATGTAACCGGATCTTCTTGAACCAGTTCACCAAATCGAACTGAATCTTTTGAAACGGTTCGCCTCTCCAATAACCATTAATCCACAAATGACTTAAGCTGTTAACTTTTTTAATGTGGCTGACACTTAAAAGAGCCTCTCGCAGGGAGTCAAGATTGGCAGAGGATCACCAATTCCCCCATTGCTGCAGTGAAAAATAGTGAAGCAATATCAGAAAAATTGCAAAGAGTTTGAAGTTATCATCATCTACAGTGCATAAAATCATCCAAGGATTCAGAGAATCTGGAAAAATCTCTGAAACATAAGAAAGGGACAACATTCCTATTTCTAAACTAAACTTGAGCAACTTGTCTCCTCAGTTCCCAGACATTTGCAGACTGTTATAAAAAGAATAGGGGATGCCACACAGTGGTAAACATGGCCTTGTCCTAACTTTTTTGAGATGTGTTGATGCCATGAAATTTAAAATAATCTTATTTTTCCCTTAAAATTATGCATTTTCTCAGTTTAACATTTGATATGTCCTCTATGTTGTTTTCTGACTAAAATATTGAAATTTGAAACTTCCACATCATTGCATTCTGTTTTTATTCACAATTTGTACAGTGTCCCAACTTTTTTGGAATCAGGTTTTTAAATTTCAACATGAATTATACCAAAACCAAAACATCTACTATGTGACTGCTCTAGTTTTAGCAGAGATCTTAACAATTTTCTCATATTGTGCTCAGACTTGACAAGACAACAAAGTCTGGAATTAAAATCTGAAGATCCCACATTTTTCTCAACAAAATATCCCACGACCAAATGGATATCTCATATGACTCTGCAAAAATAGTCATCAATCACCTTTATAGACACACCATCTTATGTAATATAAATTGTCAAAACAGCTTTACAGGGATAATCACCATGAATTAATATTAGTTTTATTATTCAGATACTGCCATAAAGCAGCTCTATTATAAGTACTACAAAAATGCAGTTATCAAGTTCGAGTCAGTTCATTGTTGAGCCAATACAGTTGCCAACAAATGCCAGCAATGTTGCAAGTTGAGAAAATATTTTCATCAGGAAAGTCAGGAAACACATATTCTAGTCTACACCCTCATTTACATTGATTTGAGAATTCAACTGCAGTTGAAGTGCAGCAAATCCAACAACACTTTATCCCTCAACATAATGCAGCTCTAGATGGTATCTGGCCAAACATCACTGAGATTTGCCCCCAAAACGGCATCTCTCTTTTAACCCTGTGGAGTTGCATCACTGCAGGTCACATCAACAGCTCTGAAATTACTGGTCCCAAACCATTCACATATAAGCCTTTAAAATGACAAGAGTCCAAGATGCCTTAATGTAGATTTAGACTCAAAACATCTTCAAAACAAAATACTCTTCTTAGGTGACAAATGACTGCTTAATCACCAGTATTTGTAAATCTATGTTTGAACATATATGGCCATCTTATTTATGCTGTTTGGATGAAGTGGAGAGAAATGGAGTGCAAACTGAGGGAGGTGATGATGAGGGTGAAGTGTATTCCTCTCCCACACTGTGCTGTGACAGATAACTGAGCTGTCGGAGCTCTCCGGATGGCTGCTGACAAGACTGAATTTCACTAGAGAAGTGGTCACTGCAGCGCCCCTGTCATTTTACAAAGAGTCACTGCAGAGCAGCATAGGGTAAAAACCTGTGTGGTTTTTGGTCTTTTGTGTTAACAATATTCTTGCTGCTCTACATAGTGCATGAAAGACAATGAAGAAAAATTACAAGAAGCTTTCCTTAAACATTAAAAACATGTACATTTACCAGTCTTAATTCTATTATTTAAAAAAAAGTTTTTGTATAATAATATAATAAAGGGGAAGGGACAGATAGCCCTTCAAACAAAGATTTTTCGGGACCACACTTCAAACGAAGGGCAATGAATAATCTCGGCTGCTACAGCGAACAAAAGGACACATAAATGTAATCTTTTTTGGCATAAATAAAAATTTTAACGAAAAGTAATCATTTATTTTATGTTACATTCAATTGTGAGTTCATATTAATGGTCATGTTACTCAAAGAAATGTTTGCAAAAAAATATAATATTTGCCAAATCATATCATTACAGAATGCATGATAGTGCCACAGCATATGTCTGATCAGGGCGATAACTGCCGTAGACATTGATGGAGGCTAATCCCCCCAATAATTAGAAATCGCTAAACCATTTTCTCAAATATTGCCTATCCGAGAGAGAAAGAGAGAGAGAGAGAGAGAGAAATGGAAGCATGTATTTGCGTCTGTCCATTTATCATTTTAGACTTAAAAACAGCTATGTATCCTCTCGCTGCTGAAAAATATAATGTAGCGATTCAGTATTTAAACTGTATTTAAGAAAATTTGTGGGGCAGAGTTGACAAGTTTATTTTCTCCTGGATATGATAGCTGCGCAATTTCCGATATGTGTGTGTGTGTCAGTAAGCAGCTCATTAATCCAGAACGATAATTAAAGGCTGTAATGCACACCCCAGTATATGTGCGTATTGTAAGGAGACTTAGGTCTCTGCAGAGCAAAAGTGGGCGTTTATCACCATGTGGAGTGTTTTGAAACTGCTGGGTGTTTCTGAATCATGCAATCTAAATGATGCCCCTTACCCAACCCCACCCCTAAACCTAACGTCACTATTACATCAACTAATCAGATATCATGGTGTAAAAACACCTTGATCTCTTAACTCCCATTACTTTCCTGCAGAGACCTATACTTGATTGTAAGAGCTAGACGACGAATGATGGCGTGTGACGTCATGATAGTGGTGTCCCAATCCTTAAGGGGAAGGAGAAGGGGCATAAAATAGAAATTTTTTTTCTAATAAAAAAAAAAAAAGACATAAAACAAAATATATATTCACAGGGAATCATTGGAGAAACAAATTACAAGAAATTAACATAATAAACACAGTTAGGTATCAGATTATCATTGGAGATCGCTTTACTAAAACAGGTCATTTGTTCTTACAGGAGAGTCTGTGGGTATGTTTACACAAAAAAAGCATTTGCACTTTTGAAAAGTTTTGCATATACATACTAACATGCCAAGACGATCCCCATATTTAGAATATATTGAATTAATGGAATGCATGAAAAAAATTACAAATAAGTCATTGTCATTTTAGTATTATTTATACACTATTAGCTTACAGTATATTTTTCTATTTCAATTTAGCTATATTATTATTATTATTATTATTATTTCAGTTTCAGTCATTTTAGTATTTCACTTTTATACAGTCACAAGGAAACATTTATATTATTTTTTACTTAATAATTAAATTTAATATTATTTTAGCTTTATTTCAATAATAATAAAAAAAAACTATTTGCAATAGTTTTAATTTTATCTAATAATAATGACACACCATGCCTAACAACACCGATTATTTAGGAAAAAATCAAACTAATGCACAGTCTCTCCGGTTATTGCTTAAATACAGTACATTCAGGCCCAGGATTGTTCTGAACCAAGGTAATTTCACGATAAATATGTCAATTACAAGTAAAACGGTTCTGTATATCACCTGAAAGAGATTTGAATTATTTTAATGATCAACCTCTCAGATACTCTCATTTTCTCAAAACTGGACAGTTCCATAAAATAGAAAACTGAAAGCACAGTCCATAAATCAGCTATGAAACAAATTTTCCTCACTACTGCTCCTTTCATTTTAAGGTTGGCTGTGCAATAACAATCCCCTTATGTCAGCTCTGTTCATTTTGCAGGGTGCTGAGTGTGAGGTGGTAGAGCGGTGTGGTACGCTTGGCACCGTGCTGCTGAAAACAAAGACTTAACAACCTAAAGAGATAAAATAACACTTCCTGTCTGTCCTTTGCCAGGCCAGAATTCCTGTTTGTCTGAAATAAATCTTTGCTTAAGCTGGACATTCCACCATGAGTACGTTTCTCTTTCTCTATTCTTTCACAAGCTCTCTCTTCCTCTGTTTATATTTTATTCTCTTATGCTTCCTCTCGAGCTGCTCGACTACCCCATGGGTGTCAGAGCTTTGACTGAGAGAGGTTTAAGAGAGCTGAAATAGAGGGCTGGAGATCAGGCCACAAAGAGATAACACCTCCTGAATGTGGGTAATTGAAAAGTTTAGGAGGACAGAAGGGGAAAGAAAGAGAGCTTGTAAATGAGAGATGTGAAAGATAAACAGTACTGGTTCAAGAAACACATAAAGAGGAGAAATCACACAAGATATGCTGCCTATCATGTCATAAATTCAAGCAGTTCTCCTTTAAATTTTCTATAAGAGGTAGCCTGCAGCCTGCTTTAGATGATGATTAAAACAGTTCAAAGACCGAAAACAAAAAACTCTATCTAGAAAACTTCTATCGCCCTTCACCAACCCTACCCCTAAACCTAACCCTCACAGGAAACTTTGTGCATTTTTACTTTCTCAAAAAAACTCATTCTGTATGATTTATAAGCGTTTTGAAAAATGGGGACATGGGTTATGTCCTCATAAGTCACCCTCTCCTTGTAATACCTGTGTCATACCCATGTCATTATACAGAGATGTGTCCTGATATGTCACAAAAACAAGAGCACACACACACACACACACACACACACACACACACACACATATTTATATACACAAATAACATTTTAAATTACTTCTGTAACTCAATAAATAAACCAATCATTTTTATTTAATCAAAACAGGCCTAAGGAGACCTCAGAACTTTAGAACCAAATAAAAAATAACCTGGTTTTGCTCATAAAAAAACAATATGATTTTAATCCTTGATTTCAAACATAGGCCTACATAGCAAATAATTAATTTCTGCACTGCACTGGCTTCCCATTAAACACTGCATATATTTTTAAATCCTGCAACGCTCTAAATGGTTTAGCTCCTCAGTACTTGACTGAGCTCTTAACACATTACAGTTCTTCATGTCCACTTGGATCTCCAAAATTTCGCCAGTTGAAAATAACTACAACTATCCACACCATCTTTGTCTTGCCAGAGATGATCTGGGCCCTGGATTGTACACTTCACAACAGAAAGCCTCTTATTCAGATTTGACTCAGTATATTTTGACTGACAAACAAATAAACTATTCAGTACGAGTTACTTGGCCCTAATCCAACAGTACACGGTCAGCTATTCTTCACAGTGTGAATCATAAAAGCAACCAACAATGAATCAATATATAATTTTCAATATAACATCAAGAAAGTGTCTAAGAGGGATGTCAGACATACAGGTAAAGAACTTTAAACATGAAAGGGAAATTTAGGATAATATTTTTACTTTGGTGAACAATTTGCTTACAACAAACAGTTCTCCCAATGACTCATCTAAGATCTTTTACATTTACATTTAGCAGAAGCTTTTATCCAAAGCAACTTACAAATGAGGACAATGGAAGCAATTCAAAATCAACAAAAGAGCAATGGTATGCAAGTGCTATAACATGTCTCAGTTAGCTTGATGCAGTTCATGTAACAAGTATTAATTATTATTATATAATAAATAAAAAGAAAACAGAGAAAAAGAATAGAGCAAAAAAAGATGGAAGAGGTGTGTTTTAAGCCGATTCTTGAAGATGGCTAAGAGCTCGGACTCAGTTGGGCAGGTCATTCCACCAGGAGGGAATATTTAATTTAAAAGTCTGTGAAAGTGATTTTATGCCTCTTTGGGATGGCACAGTAAAACAATGTTCACTTGCAGCTTCTAGAGGGCACATATAGTTATTTTAACAATACAAATTGTAAAAAAAAAAAAAATAAATAAAAACTTTACAGTATTAAATAGGAAAATAGTGTGTCAATAATGCAAAATGTCAAAAGTAAACACAATTGTTTTTTGTTTTGTTTTTTGTTTTCAGTTAAAGGCAGTTCATCTTTGAATTCAGTGATGTCATCATCCAGCTCAGTTCAGTTTAAATAGTATCTGTGCAACCAAGTCAACAAAATCACTGGACATTAAGTCAAGCCAACTAAGCAAGCCAGTGGAGAAAGCAGCAAGGAACCAAAATTCCATCTGTGACAGAATAGAGAAAAAACCTTGGAAGAAACCAGGCTCACTCGAGGGGCCAGTTCTCCTCTGGCCAGACGAAACCAGCAGTTCAATTCCAGGCTGCAGCAAAGTCAGATTGTGCAGAGGACTCATCTGGATTAATTGTAAAGGTCCGTTAGAACTGTCTGGAAGTCCTGCCAAGACAGCATTGGAATAATCCAGCCTGGACAGAACAATAGCTTGAACAAGGAGTTCTTGATGTTGAATAAAACAAATCTGCAGGAATGGGAAATTTTGGCAATGGGGTCTGAGAAAGTCAGATGATCATCAATCATATGTCCAATGTTTCTGTCTGTTGTTGAAGGAGTTATGGTTGATGTGCCCAACTGGATAGTGAAATTGTGATGAAACGATGGGTTTGATGGAACCACAAGCAGTTATTGTCTCTTAGCCAAAAGGACACAATGCAGGAAAAACTTCTGTTCTCTGATCCCCTGAAATGTACTTAAAAAAACACTATGAAATTACTATTGTATATTTCCAAAAACATGGTATTACATTTCTTCGGTAATATGCATGTTACATTAAAATAAATTCAAATCCACTGCAGAGTCTGAAAAATATGTCCATTAGTTTGACTGAAGAAGGTTTTCCAATAGGTTTAATTGGTTCAATTCCAGCTGGCAAACACACACAGACAAACAAACACACATTAACACACACAAACAATGCAATTACCCATGCATGTTTATATTTATCCTGTGCAAAAGGACACATGCCAGTACATTTGTAATCCAGGGGATAAAAAGGTAATTTTAAATAAAGAACAAAAATTAATTATAAGTGTATGTAAAAAATAGATAAATCATAATAATAAACAAATAAATAATAAAAAAGAGCCTTTACTTATCAAATTTCCAATTAATTTTTTTTTTGTTTGTAGACAGTTAATCACATAAGCAGCCAATGAAAATTTGACTGAATCTTAAGCCATCGGAGCGATTTCATAGATTTGAGTAATCAATAGATCAAATTATATTCACTGTTAAACTGATTAATCAGTTAAAACTGGTTTGTAACAGTATTGTTTTATTATTTATACAGTGTTATATTATTAATTGTAATTATTATTTATATATTGTAATATTTACGTTTTTGATATTTCTATTTATTCTATTTTTTATTTATTATTATTTATTATTATTATTATTATTATTATTATTATTATTATTATTATTATTATTATTATTATTATTATTTATTTATTTTTTGGTTTTCATCTAATATTCATATTTAATATTATTTCAGCTTTATTTCAATTACCAAACAATATTTTTAATAGTTATTTATTTTAAGTTTTATCTACAAAAAATAACAACACTGATTATGAACAAGGGAGTGATTCAATAATTATTATTAATAATAATTAGAGATTGTTTTTGTAAAATATTATTTTTGAGTAATCTATAATTGATGTGCATAAAAGAACCTTAAGTCAGTTCTTACCAACAAGATCATGACAAGAAATCTATGATTTATAAAAGATGAGATTAAATTGCATAATTCTGGAAGGCCTTTCTAGTATTTCAAATCACAAAAGGAAACACAATTAATCTTTGAAAGAACAAAGACAAACTTCTGAACAAGAGAGCAAGAGGAGGGATCTAATCAAATATGCTTTTGGTGACACATAAAGGGCTTATCAAACTCATTATCAGTAAAATGGGCATCAGATGAATCAATGTGAACTGCAATCGCCAAAGCCCCTCAGCTCACTGCCAGACAGCACTCATTAACACTCCACAATAGAAATTAAAGGGACTCAATTGTTGAGGACAGCCGTGGTCCAGTAATTTAACATCAGGGAACTGTTTCTCTCTCTCTCTCCACCCCCAATCCCCCGGTCACTCATCATTCTCTTAACCCGTCTGGTGCCTTGGTAAATGGACTGCATTTATATAGCGCTTTCAACAGACCACATGGCCATCCAAAGCACTTTACAAGTTGCCTCACATTCACCCATTCACACACTCATTCATACACTGACTGCAGTGTCAGCCATTCAAGGCACCATTCAGTTCATCGGGAGCAGCTGAGGTTAGGTGTCTTGCTCAAGGACACCTCGACATTTGGTCAGGTGGAGCCGGGGATTGAACCACCAACCTTCCAGTTTGTAGACAAACGACATGAACCACTGAGCCACTGCCTTCCATATTGCTCATTTTCTCTTTTTCTGTCCTGCATACTTTAGTTTCATGCCACACTTCATGCAGCTAGTTCTATGTCAACACTTCAGCCGCTGCTCTCAAATGCAATAAAATAAAAAAAAATATATATATATATATATATATATATATATATACACACACACACACACACACACAACACTTGAAATAGAAATCTTTGCTAACATTACAAAGATTTTTACTTCAAATTAACAAAGTATATAGGAATAGAAACATTCACAATGTCTTCTCAGTCCTACTCACATTCTCTAAAGACCAGCAAAACCACATAAGTCAGTTTCATATGTGCAAATGACTAGTTGTCAGTTTCTATTGATTGTAAGAGAAAAACTGCTGATAAGGGGCATGATGCTTGCTTGCATAAGCCATGATTAACTAGATTACTCTGTGTGATGAAGGCAGTGCAACATGGGTAACATGGCAGGTTGTGATGCGTTCAGCAGCCCTGCGGTTCTGTAACCTCCTTGTGTCTTGGTATCTTAAGTCAAATCCCACTGTCTGCTAGTTAGAAGTGACAGCAACACATCTGCTGTCATCCATTAATGAATGATGACGCACCTGGGTAGCCAAATGGAGATCAGGTGAAATCTGCCCTGACACTGTTAGCTTTGGGGAGAATCTAATGTCAGAACAGTTATACAGCTATTAGGGCAACCTGAAAGGATTTATATATGAGGACAGCACATGAACACACAAAAATACAATATTTTAATTTACTAAATCATTATAATAAAAAAAGTCATTTCACAATTGCCTATTTATATAAACTTTTTTTTCTTTTCTTTTTTACAGCAAAGAGTTTTATGCCAATTTCTTGCATTTTCATGAATTTCAAACGACAAAACATTTTTTTTGTCTGTCTTTTTAAAATTCACATAGAATATACATAGAATATATTCAGCTCACTTTCTCTGCTTGCTGGTTTGAGATGCATTGTCCAGAGTTCAGAGTTTTTGCCATATGAAATGAGACTTTTAGTGTAGTATGTAATATTTACATCCTTGTATTTCTGAAACTGGATATGAATAGAAACTGGAAACAAAGAGACACACACACACATATATATATATATATATATATATATATATATATATATATATATATATATATATATATATATATATATATATATATATATATATATATATGCAAACTTGATTATATCCATCTTCAGTGGTATTTATAGTGTAAGAGGTTGTCACATAACAGAATATAAGCAGGCAATTGGCAGCAAAGGTTAAAAATAAGAAGCATTAATTTACATTTACATTATTTATTTGGCAGACACTTTTATCCAAAGCGACTTGGATGTCATTCAGTTTATACTTTTTTATTAGTTCATGTACTCCTTGGAAATCAAACCAATGACCTTGGTGTGGCTTATGTTTCAATGAATTGTGCATGCTTGTTTAAACATGAATATGCATTATGAGGCTAAATGTAGACCATAAAAAAGAATGATTAGCAGTTTCTATGTAAGTTTGCACAAACACTGAGCTAATGAGAATGAACATGAGATGAATTGGTTGAATTAATGAAGACAAAGATAAATGAAGATAAAGCATTTTAAACATCAGGAAACCAAGAGCCACACTAGAATTTTCCACACTTTGAGCCACTGCATTAGAAAGCCAACTTCATTCAAAGATCCTCCATGCTGTATTTATTTAACCTTCTTTGTCACGTGCCAAAAGCCTTTAAGACTAGCAGAGCAGCAAATAAAAGGCACCTTGCAGGTGAGAACTTAACAAACTGAGTTTAGAATTACAGGCTCCAGCTTCCAGTCTAAACTCAATCAGATTCCCTTCCCTCTCTCTCACTGAGGCAAAGGCACCCTGAATTAAACTGGATGGAATCAATGTTCACTGAACTAGAGACAAAGAAAAAGGGGCTTGAAGTTGATGACCTCTCCATTATGATTTGAATATGAGTAACTTAAGAACATTCATTACGTGAAAATTATATCAGTTCCAGTCAGTAATGACCCTGACATATGCTTATGTTGATTTTAGCATAGATATTTTAATCTCATACTATACCATACACATGAAAACAAACCTTGATAATGCATGAAGCAAGTATGCAAGCTATATATATATATATATATATATATATATATATATATATATATATATATATATAAATATGTATGTATGAATGTATATATATATATATATATATATATATATATATATATATATATATATATATATATATATATATATATATATATGTATTCAGTGTATGTATATATTCAAATAGATTTTTGTATTTGTAATATTTCACAATATTACTGTTTTTAATGTATTTTTGATCAAATATATACAGCCTTGGTCAACATAAAAACATTGTTACTTTCTAACAAAAACATTAAAAAAAATCTTACAGACCCCAAACTTTTTAAATGCTTATAATGGCTATTATTTCTGACTGGTGTTATAGGGCAAGTTACACAACATTTTTAAGAACTCTTTAACATAAAATGGTCATATTTCAACCTAAAATAAAATAAATAAAAAAATGGAGTGAAATGTGACCAGGACATGTCTTTGTTAGGATTCACCCACCCAATATACTCGTCAGGCAACAGACTATTACTCACCTCCAACAAACTGCACGCCTCCCGCTGCACGTCCGACAGTTCTGGAGATGAGTTCTGATATGCAGCAGCCCATGACCGCGGTGAGTGCCACCAGCAGCAGCAGGCCACATCCAACCCCCGTCACGACTGTACAGATCTGCCACTCCATACTAGGGATACCCTGAAAGCTTGCATAGCGCCCGCACTGCTCCAGCATGATCGTAGCCTGCCTCTCTTCGTCCCGAACTGGGTACGAGCACCGCCGGAAAGTACCGAAGGACACTGGCTTATCCATTTGTGAGCCCAGCAGCCAGTAGGGCATGAAGAACCCCACGCAGGAAGCTGCTGCGCTCAGCAGGGACACCAGAGCCCAGATCATACCCGTACACGTGAGGCTGGA
Source organism: Carassius auratus (assembly GCF_003368295.1). Classification (NCBI taxonomy): domain Eukaryota; kingdom Metazoa; phylum Chordata; class Actinopteri; order Cypriniformes; family Cyprinidae; genus Carassius; species Carassius auratus. The sequence continues at coordinate 16,085,274 of NC_039257.1, forward strand.
TGCCATTCTGGAGAAATTTCTTTAAATATTGGCTACAATTCCAGAAGAGAGTTTGGAAAAGAGGATATCAGACACACAAAAAAATTTCATTAAAATAATAAAATAATAATTCCTTTTGCTTTGCTGGAAAGATGATGTCTATCTCCATACACTCTTCACCGCTGTTGTGTGTGCAGTCCCCTGAGAAGAAGCAATAAAACACATTGTCCCCTCAGTCTTCACAGTAAAGGTTCACTAGATTCACAATTCCTGCTATACTATATATGCATTGTACACTACCAGTCAAAAGTCTGGGGTCATTCAAATTCAAATTATTACTTTTATTCAACAAGAATTGATGAAATTTATCAATATTTACAGTAACATATATATATATATATATATATATATATATATATATATATATATATATATATATATATATATATATATATATTCATTTGAACTTCCTAATAATAAAAGGATCCTGAAAGTCATAGTTTACTGCAATCAGCACAGCTGATTTATACAAACAGCCCCCAAACTTCTGAAAAGTAGTGCACTTTTTAAGCTTAGATTATGTGTCCAAATGTATCTGGCCACTTCATTTTATTATTTTGCTTCACATTTTCATTCCTAAAGTGTTATTAGTGATTAGCTGTAGTTCAAAATTATATGAAAATATATTAATCAAAGTTTTATAACATAAACTAACATAGCTTATGAAGTTTAATTTAATATTTGTTATATTGTTACTTAAAGTTGCCAACCAATTTTTTCATGAAAAGCTGATTGTGAAGTCTAACATCTACTATTTGCACAAAAGATTACAGGTGGTCACTAGATTAAAAAGAAAGAAAGAAAGAAAGAAAGAAAGAAAGAAAGAAAGAAAGAAAGAAAGAAAAAGAAAAAGAAAAAGAAAAAAAAATAAACGTTTCATGTGGTAACACCTATTCAATTTTTTTCTATTTGATATGACTAAAAAAATCTGAATAAAGGAAGTTGAATAGAAACTCATTTTAAGGGTTGGAACTCCTTATGGTAACAGTTGCACATTTTCACTTTTTACTATATTAATCTCTTATAATAAGATATAATATGCATGATATATCAGCTGTGCTCATATATCATATGTGTATTTATATTTTAGGATTTTATGAATTATGTAATGCAATCGTATGTATTAACAATATGAATGTAAATTACTATAAAGTCTCAAACGTCTTATATTTACAGAAGATAAAGGGGAGAAATCCTACAAATCTCAACAGACTATTATTAGTGACAATTCATGACAGTCCTATTACACATTATGCACGCTATGCAAAAGACGCCATCATGCAAAACCATAAATATTCATAAAAACATCTCATGTGATAACTTACATAGATGTATTCTGACTGGTGTGTTAATTTCAAATTCCGGTCCAGCTGCCTGGGACCGTGGAGAAGAAATAAACTTTGTCCGCTGAACGGGCGCAACTCGCGGTACGCGCGCAGAAACATGCATTTAATTCCTTACTTGAAGTCTGATGAGATCTGCTTGTGCCTTTCTGTTTATTTCACTGTCACTCCTGCAGGAAAGCGCTAAAATAATCCCAGTGTATTTCAGAAGACACGAGACATATTGAGCTCTGTCCGTGGCACTGAGCGCACTGTGGCAGCTAAGAGACAACACGAGCGCGAGCCGCGCTCTCTTGGCTCACTCTCTCGAGGCTCCTCCCACAGCTCTACTGCCTTTCAATCACGGCGGGGCTAGTTGTGACGCTTTTTACCCCAGTTTATATTTCATATGATAAATTTGTTTTGAAATCAGTTTCTGTAAAGACAAGTAAAGTCTTTACTTAAAGACCCCCCTCCAAAAAAAGATCATAAATACCTAGGTGTAAAAGATGCAGTTCATTTATCATACATTAATGCTTTTCAGTGACTACATGGGTTAAAAATATAATTATTATAATTAAATAATATTATTAAATTAATAAATAATTTAAAATAATAATAAGAATAAGAATAAAAGCAAAATACAAAGAAAGAAAAAAGAAAAGAAAATAAATAGTCCTCTCAAAGCAAGGGTTCATGGGCCCCCATGGGACACAATGGAGTACTAGGGGGTCAATAGAAAAGTTTACTGAGGCAAAGGCAAAAAAGTAAAATCAAATAAGTAATAAATTAAGTTAATATCACACTATTAACCCTAATAAGTTCACAGAACTAAAAAAAATAAGAGATTTAACAATTACACAAAAACATTTAAGTGGTGTTTTTGAATGTTTTAAGTTAAAAATTATATTTCCTGTTCCCTTAAATTATCTCAATGTTATCTTATAAATATTGATATTTCTCAATTTATAATTAGGGAATAATTCTTTTTTTAAAACTCATATAATGTGGGAAATACACTCAAATTTAGTCTTTTGTTGTCCTTCTTCAACCTAACCACAGGCTCTACTCTTCACCACAACAATAACACTACAAAACCAACGTAACAGAAACCTTTGTAAATTCTAATATGACACAACATTTAAGCACTAACTTATGTCCCTCTATGTTAATCTTGTGTAAAAACAAACAAAATAATACTTAATTTCTACATTCCCCCCCCCCCCCCCCCCCTTGTTTTCTGATGCAAAGCATGCTGGGAACTAGAAAACGCAATCATTTTAAGTTTACATTACTACAACAAAACAGAACTTATTTAAATTAAATCCAATTAACTTTTATTTTAATTTTTTTTACTTTATTTTTTTTTATTTTTTTTTATTTTTTTTTTCTCCATCAGTTCAGTTATTGAATGGCAGTAAATAAACTAAAGATAAACCAATCACCCTGGAACCCAAAACTGGTTTCCCACTGAAGCTAACCGGGGCTGAGCCTGGTCAGTACCTGGATGGGAGACCTCCTGCAAACTAGGTTGCTGCTGGAAGAGGTGCTGGTGAGGCCAGCAGGGGGTGCTCCCCCTTTGGTCTGTGTGGGTCCTAGTGCCCAGTGTAGTGATGGGGACACGATACTGTCAACATGCACTCTCATTCAGATGAGACGTTAAACCGAGGTCCTGACTCTCTGTGGTCATTAAAAATCCAAGGATGTCTTTTGAAAAGAGTAGAGGTGTGACCTCGGCATCTTGGCTAAATTCCCCCATTGGCCTCTGACCATCATGGCCTCCTAACAATCCCCATGTCCGCTGATTGGCTTCAACACTCTGTCTCCTCTCTACCAGTAAGCTGGTGTGTGGTGGGTGTCCTAGCGCAATATGGCTGCCGTTGCATTATCCAGGTAGATGCTGCACGCTGGTGGTGGATGAGGATATACCCCCTGACAATGTAAAGTGCTTCGAGTGCCTAGAAAAGCTATATAAATGTAAGGAATTATTATCTTCATTCATCATGACTTATACACAGAAAGCATAATCTCATCTACTACTTCAAAGTTCAAGTCAGCTGAGCACAAATGCTCGCTGTGCAAAATAAACACTGCAATTGCTTAGTAGCAAATTACCTTACATTTTTAAAAGTGTCAAGAGCCAAACTAAAGCAAACACTGATCTCCATGATGGTGGCATCATTTTAACCAATAAAACATCAAGATCCAATCCTCTGTAATTCTTAATAACAGCAGATGTTCATTACTAATGCAAAATCATCATTTAATTAGTCACTTCATTTTTGCATTAACTTTAAGTCTGAGGACTTGGGATATGACTTGAAGACTTGCTTGTGACTTGAAAGTCCAACCTCAGAATAGTATTGAAATAACTTTGATATGATTAAACTAACTCAATATACTAAACCAACTAACCAACTGTAAATAATAAATAATGCATGATAATATAATGTGACAAAAATAAACAATAAATATAATTTAACTAAATGTAAGAAACTAAATTATTTTCCAAATAATATTTTACACATATTTACATTTTCATATAGAAATTAAAATAAATTCACTAAATTAGGACTTGACTAATGAGTGCAAAATAAGCCATTGACTAAAAAGCTGCTTAGGGAGAGTTGTGGTAGGGCTGATAGGATGGAGGAACATGTGTAAAGCTCAAGAGATGCTGGTGCAAAGTGGTGCATGCTGGAGGAGTGACCACAGTTGTGAATAATTCACAAAGGCTTCACATCCAGAAACACTACAGAGAGCGTAACCCTGTGACTCACCTCCTTTTTCCATTTAATCTCTCTTAAGAGAAATGGGTTGAAATTCAATTGTTTTTGCCCTTGTGGGTGCAATATCTGTAGTTGTTGTGATTATTCATTGTCAAGGTAACTCCCCTTTCCCCTGGCAAGGTGAAGTTAATGCCAAGGCACTGGTTTGAAGTGATTTGTTGCATTTTAACGGCAGTTATGGCTGCAATTGGTTGGGGAATTAAACTGACAGCAAGTATTGTCACTGCTTACATGTGCTTTTTTATATTGAGAAAATCTTTCTGCATCTCTATTATAGTCTCCCCACAACCTAGGTAATTTCAGGTTTTACCTTTATGGTGACAATATTATCCTATCTTTATGCACAATATTTGTTCCCTGCATTTATGCAAAACCTGACCCACATACGTATTTATACAGTTAAAAACATAAAACTGCTAAACCAAGTAATAACCCTAAAATGTTTTATTTAAAATATATTTAATAATGGACTATAAACAATATAAATGATATAATAATAATTATTATTATATTATATCGTTGTCATTATCATATTATATATATTATAATTCTTCTACACTGGAAACCAGATATGTTTTATTCAAATATACTGAAATGCTTAAATAATGATTTATCTATCTAGAACATTAGAACATGTAACATTTCACTTCAATGACACACTCGAAGGGTGACGCCGTAATTTCTGGATATTTTAGTTTTTTTTTTTTTTTTTGCGCTAACGGCAACAGCTCGAAGCGCGGAACTAATGTGTCAACCTCTGGTTGTTGCAGTGGGACGTTTTTGCTTGTTACTCAAAACAGCTTCCTGGAGGTTGACGTGGACGTTGATAATGGCAGAGACTAAAGCAGAGCTGTCAATTGATGCTTCAAACCTTAACACCTCTAACAACAGCGGGAATGCGTCCTCACAGCCCAACAACCCTCTATCCAGAAAACTCAACAAGATCCTGGAGACCAGGTTGGACAATGATAAGGTTTGTGACAGTCTGTTCGCATTTGCTAACTTCTTAGATCGTGGTGCACCTGACACTACAGATTGTTTGCACGAAATTAGTAATGCTTATACTACTACTACTACTACTACTAATAATAATAATAATAAGACCGACAAATAAATAAATAATTTCCGAGTCATTAATTTTTATATTAAATTGCACATACAATTTTTCATTAAAATGTTTTGCAGTAACGTGTCTCAGATTCAAACATGCATGATATAACCGTCCTCAATTAGAGATAGGATAAGTGCCAAAATGTACCATGATATTATATTTTATTAAAAATAATGGTAAATAATATATTTCAGTAGTGGGGTGTTCTGCATGTCAAACCCTAACAGAAAACTACATTGGTACACGTCTATGTTATAACATGGTAACTCTTCAGGGGCTCAATTCTTATTATTATATTTTAATAACTTTTCATTGTCTATATTCTCTAGGTTGTATTTCCGTGTAGTAAAGGTTGTTCAGAAGTACTTAGTAAACACCATGGGTGAAATAGGAAACTTGTCAGGCTTCCAAAAAAAAAAAAAAGAAAAAAGAAAGGCATATCTTGGAAGCCCGTTTAGCCTGAGCATCTGTAACTTCGTTTTAAGAATACGATTAAGACTATGTACAAAAACCTTGGCAAGACTTCATTATAAAGGAATAGTGGGTGAAAATTAAACGATAAGGATTGTGCCCGAACAACACAGAACTACTGCAGCAAAGTGACAGCAAACCTCAGTAATCACATTGAAGAGAAGACCCTGATTTCCCCCCAAAACTGAATTTATTGAATGATGTAAATTCAACATCCAAGAAAGAACACTAATTGCTAAACATGTAATCACAGACATTAATGCTAAATTGAGAAAAAAAAGATGCCATGATAATAAAACCTGGAAATTTTGAGCACCAGGATGAACTTCAACATCTAGCCCGGCCAGATTAATCACTGGGTTTGACTATTATCAAACCACTGATGATAGATTTGGAAGGAAAAATCAAAAGTTGCATAAATCTATTGTAAGAGGGTTGGAAGTAAATAATAAAGAAATATTGAATATTTCCCAGTTGTCAACAATTTTGTCTAACCCATTTATAATACTTTTAAGTAAAACGTACTGAAATTCTTGTACTAGGTGTTTTTATGGTACTAAAATAAAAGGTACTAAAAGAATATATGGTACTTCCGTGTTTCATGTCTGAAAAAATATTTGTAGTTTGTTTTGTTTTTGGTTTTTTAGTACGTGGAGAAGCATGACATTATGATGTTTTTTTTTTTAGACATGTTACAATGGTAATGTCATGTTTTTTTCTTTTTCCAAACATAAATCATGGTGCCATATAATGTAGCCTATGGTAAGGGTCAGTAAAGTTACTTTCTTATGTTTCTTCAGCATCAGATCAGCATATTAAAATTATTTCTGAAGGGTTATGTGACACTGAAAAAAAAAATATTTAAATAATTTTGAATAATAAAATTTTAACTATAATAAAACAGAAAACAGTTCTTTAAAATTTAAATAATGTTTCATGATATTGCTGTTTTACTGTATCGTTGATTGGATAAATGCAGCTTAGGATACTTCTTATTAAAAGAATCAGCTTTTGAACATTAGTCTTTAACGAACAACCAACAATTGCCATACCATCGCTGTACTGTACCATTGTACTACTATAGTACATTTATTGGTGAAGGTGTTTGCAGTAATATTATTTTGATCAGAACATGCATTATAATTTTTTAAATGCAGTTATGTCTTCTGATGTTCATAGGTAACATGCAGTTTCTTCACTTATCTCCTTATTTTGTTTCTTTCTAGGAGATGCTGGAAGCGTTGAAATCTCTCTCTGTGTTTTTCACTGAGAACAGCCTGAGAACCAGGAGGAACCTCCGAGGAGACATAGAGAGACGCAGCCTTTCCATCAATGAAGAGTTTGTACGGATATTTCAAGAAGTGACAGAGGTAAATTCAGAATGACGGTTCTATACAGGAGCTCAAAAGTGTATATTTAAAAAGCAGTATGTATATGTATATTTAAAATCATCCTGTTATATTACATAAAATGCTTGTGAGACTGTTAAATAATCAAAAAATACTATTATATTTTGAAAGTTTATATTTTATAGTTTTTATTTTAATTTTAGTTGAAGTCTTAATTTTGTTGTGAGTTTTTTGTAAGTTTTTGTTTTTAAATTTATATTTAGCTTTCATTTATATTTATTTCAGTTTTAGTAATTTTAGTACTTGTCAACATCTTATAAGGTATATTATATTTAAATTACAAAGTCTATTTATGCATTTCACTTCTGTACTCTAGCAAACACTGGAAACTATTTGGTTTGGGTTGGCAATAAGTTTTTTTTAATAAATAGCTTATTTGAGCTTATAAAAACATTTACATTGTTACAATATATATATCAAATTATGTTCTTTTGATCACCCTATACATCAAAATCTCCAGAAACTAACATTTCACTATATATTAAAATATACAACAGATAAGTTGAAATACTAAATTTACTAAAACTGAAATAAATAAATATAAATGAAAGCTAAAGAGAAATATATATAAAAAGCACACAACGCAATGAATCAAGACTTTAACTAATATTCAAATAAAAACTATAAAAAAAATAACAAATGTAAAATATTAACAAAAGCTATAGTTGTATATTAACAATAATAAAATAATGCTGATATGTGGCTTTGTAAAAAAAAAAAAGCATCTAAATAAATATAAAGATGATGATGTTGAGGTGGTTTACACAATAAACATTTTGCATTCAACCTTTGCATCACAAGTGAACTTCTACTGCAATATAAGACTTGAGTATGTCTTTCTGCTTCAGGAACTAGAGAGCGTTCATGAAGATGTTCAGGCCATGAGCTCCTGCTGTGAAGAAATGACCAACAGGTTGAAGGTAATTATGCATGTATGCATTTATTTAGCATATTTCTCTTTTGGAAAATCATAATTTCTTTACTTGAATTATTAGCAGCCTACCAAAGATTACAGACCTCAAAAGCTTGAAAAGCATTTCAAGGGATTGAAAAAATAAATTAAAATTTATATAGTTGAAGGGCCAGCATGCTCTTTTCCCATAACTCAGCTTCCATGTTTTGTGTCAACAGGCAGCCAAAGAACAAACCCAGGATTTGATTGTGAAAACCAACAAACTTCAAGGAGAGAAGTGAGTCTGATATAATTATCTAAGGTGTTTGAGTGATGGGAGGTTTTCAGAAATGATCTGCTGATCTGGAGAGATTGTGTTTGCTTATGGCATAAATTTAAGAAACATCAAAAGTCCTAATGCTGTTGCACTAAATATTTATATGGAATACCACTTGACCAATCAAATTTGATTGTATAATTACATGTATACAAAGGTAAATGTACAGCAAATTAAATACACACAAAATTGTTATTAGTTAATTTATAAATTATCTAATACAAAAGCTACTTCTAACTACTTTCTTACATTACCTTATCTTCGTTAGTGGGCATATTTTACAATTTATGAATAAAAACATATACTACCACTAGGGATGACCCCAAATAGTCAACGATTCGATTCGAGGAGCCTGATTCGACAACCAATCTCCCAGTCGAATATTCGCAGGCTGTTATGATTATGACATTCTGACTATATGTGAGCGCTCAAATGTCTGATTTCACATAGAACATGTGGTTTTCTCCCAAAAAGGTAATATGCAGCCTATAATGATAAAGCCATGAATAAGAATCTGACAAGAAAGAAGCTTCAAATTAATATAATAAGTTTGTGAATAAACCCAACCACCCCTATAGATTTATGTTGTATAGGGATTTAAAACTTTACCAAGACTAAAACTGACAGAGGCAGAGACTGGATTTTTCAATCAGGTAATAATAATAATAATAATAATAATAATACATTTTATTTATATTGCACTTTGCACATGAAGAACACATCTCAAAGTGCTACAGCTGCACAGATAAAAAACTGAACATAAAAACAGTCAAAAACAGCAATAAAACAGAATTATATTAAGAAAATGCAATAAAAAATAAGTGAGTCTTTAGATTATTTTTAAAAACCTCAATAGATTGTGGCATCCTTAGGTGGTTGGTGAGGGTATTCCACAGTCGAGGCGCAGCCACCTGGAAGGCCCTATCTCCCATAGTGCGGAGTTTGGACTTGGGGACCTGGAGTTGGTGGCTATCAGTGGAACGGAGATGTTGGGTTGGGTTTTGCCTATTGATGAGGTCTTGGATAGGGGTGTGCACAGAAAGTCGAACATTCGAATATTCGTTCTGCTGTAATTATTCGATAAATATAAATGATTCTAATTCTGTTATATTTTTGCTTGCCGTAAAAAAAAAAAAAAAAAAACAATAAAACCTAATTCGGTCACTTTCTGTGATTCTCTACCGCATATTTGGAAATGTCTGTAAGCAAAAAAGAATTAATGAATGAATAAGAAGTGCGGCCTTTTACAGTGCTTCAAATATGCTGTGGAGAATCACAGAAAAAGAAAGAATTTAAGAACATTGTTGCGGCATATCTCAAGCAACAAATAAACACTGCTTACTTGGAGAATGCAGGGAAAAGTTTTCTTCTCATGTCCGCCCTAGACCCTCGGCACAAACGTCTCAGGTTCCTCAACGAAAACATGAGAGAAGTAAGAAAAATTTCTTTTTGGAACATTATCAGAGCATTTTCATTATCAGAGTGGCGCGGATGCAGCCGCCACTACCAACGATGAAGAGGATCTGGTGTTCTGACACCGGCAATGTGTGAGTGAGTGCAACGGCAATGAGTGGGAACAGTTCTTGCTGGAGCCATGTATTCCACCAGATGTCAGTAAAACTTCATAATGCCATTGGATCCTCAAGCTCTAAGCGAAACCTCATCACTTCACCCCGCCTCCACTCAAATTGACGCGCGCACACAGTCTGGAGGAGACAGATCTCCGCTTATTCGCAAAGCAAGGGTAAACAAATAACTGTTTGAATAGTACAGCATTATCTTTACTCAAACACTATGTCTGTAAAGGCTTATGTCTTTGTGTGTTTGAAGACTGGAGAAGTACGTTATTTAACATCTAGCCAATATACTTTTGTAAGTTTTGAATATCCTGTGGATAAGCGCTTTATCGTTTATATCACGAGACACTGGCCAAGTTTACTAAACAACAAGAAAAACTAAGCTGAAGTGCAGACAAGATGCGCTGATGAGAAGAGCGCTCCGAGAGAGTTTATGGTTTCGAATGACTGATTGAATCTTGTTTGTGTGGATTTATTTTATTATTCAAACTAGGGCTGTCACGATATTAGATTTTTCAAATCACGGTTATTGTGGCCATAAGAATTCACGATTTCGATATATCGTGATATCTGTAGAAACCTTGGGGTGGGGAAGATATCAGTCAAATTATTTTTTACCAATAATATTGATACTGATAAACGCAGGGCACAGGACTCTGGCTTTTCTCCGTCTTCTTTGAAGCTCTTATGAAATAACAAGAGAGAAAATACTGTCAAGTTCAACGGTATGATGAATAAATATTAATGGTAACACTTTACAATAAGATGCCATTTGTTAACATTAATGTATTAACGAACATGAATCAACAATGAACAATACATTTATTACACAATTTATTAATCTTTGTTAATGTTAATAAAAATCAAGTTATTTAATGTTCATATTACATTAATGTTTACAAACACAACTTGTGATTTTAACAATGCAATGAAAATTAAACAATGCTGAAATTAACATGAACTAAGATTAATAAATGCTGTGGAAATATTGTTCATTATTATTTATGTTATTTATATATGTTAACTAATGTAATTAACTAATGTTAACTAATGAACCTTATTGAAGAATGACCACAGATGAGGTATTAAGTGCATGGCACTGTGACCAACTTAACATTTTACAGAGTTTAATGTAGCAATGTGGTCGCTCAGTTTTTCAAAATCCATTTTAATCGTGTAACGGTTCATAGATTTCAACAAAGAAAGAAATAAAGTGTTACTACGCACTGTATTGATTGCAAATACAAAAATAAGATGAGTAAAGAAAACGCAGTACTTATTAAAATAATCACCCTTTACTTAAGTATATGAACACAGAAAACCGCTGTTAATAGGTTATATAATATTTCCCAGTCTATGACTAGTAAAATAATAACAACTTACTCTGATGAACACAGCTCTCCTCAGAGTAGCTGGGAGTGCTGCTTCTTCTTCCTGTGTGACAGGTGTCAGAGTTAAGGCACGATACTGCCACCTGGGCACTCAACCAGGTATTGTTACCAAGTATTTACATGTTATCCCTTACGAAAAATAACCATTTTTATTATAGTAAAACTGTAGTAACCCATGGTTTTTTGGCGTATTGACTGCCATTTGTAAAACCACAGATTTACTACAAATACCATGGTTAAACTATGGTTAATATAGCAAAACCATGGTTAATTTGTGGTTACCATGGTTTAACTACAGTAACCATGGTTTTTTGGTTTTATTTGTAGTAAAACCATGGTTAATTTTCGTAAGGGATGTCATCATAAGAGAACTGTTCATTTTAATTATTGCGGTTATCACTAATACCGGTATATCCTCATACACTAAATTAACATGATATCGATAATTGTGTATTTGAATATCACAGTTATCGTCAATACCCGTATATTGCGATAGCCGTAATTCAAACCTACAAGCTATGTTGAATAAATGCAGGGATTTACCTCATTATAAACTTGAAAGCTGCGAGAATTATTAAAACAACAGAAATGTAGGACCTGATTAAATATAACTATTACACAGAGATTTGAAAAATAAAATTCCACAACTTTTTCAAAATGTTTTTAGGCCTGGAAATTGTTGTTTTAAAATTGCATGGCATTTTCATGACCTTACAGACCCTAAATGCAGCTGGTGCACGCTCTTAAAATCACTTAAACTGGTCCAGCAATGTGATTGCACGAATGTTCCGTTACCTCTCCCTCCTGAAATTACATACCTGATCCGTTACCTCGTTTTGTTCCGGGACCTCACAATTTACAAATGAACAAGAACATGTAAAACAATAGAAAAAAAAAGATTTGCAGACAGTTTAAAAGTTTCCAAGTTAAATGTAGGCTAGGGTCTGTACAATAGCCTAATTGCTGCAGGCTGCTTTATTTAAGTTTTTTCTTTGTTCACTTTTTTTTTTTTGCTTTTAATCTTAACTTTTTTGTTTGTTTGCACACATTGTTAAAGGTTTTCAGCTACAAAACACGATGTAGCGCAATGTTCAAGCTTATTGTGTATAAGCTTGTTCAAAAATGACGGAAACAATAAATTTTGCTGAAAAATAACGTCTGTCTTATTAAACTTAATTTAAATAAAACGAATATTCGAATATTCGTTTTTTGTGAGCTCAAATATTCGAATGTGATATTTGCGGAAAACGCCCATCCCTAGTCTTGGAGGTACACTGGTGCGCTGCCGCGGACACACTGATAGGTCAGGAGACATATCTTATACTCAATCCTGAACTTAACAGGAAGCCAGTGAAGTTTATGAAGGATGGGTGTGATGTGCTCAGATTTATGCACCCTCATCAGAACCTTGGCAGTGCAGTTCTGAATGTACTGCAGTCTCTGCAGGGATCCCGATGAGGAGTGCATTGCAGTAGTCGAGCCTCAAGGAGAGGGAGGGGCGGAGTTTGGAGATGTTCCGGAGATGGAAGAATGCAGTCTTACAGATAAGTTGGATGTGAGTGTTAAATGATAGGTGGGGGTCAAATCAAACCCCCAAGTTTGTTATAGAGGATGTGAGAGAAATGTCATGGCCAGCAAATGAGTAAATGGTCAGGGTGGAGGATCAGAGTTGGTGTGGGGTCCCAATGAGGAGACCTTCAGTTTTGGAGCTGTTTAGCTGAAGGAAGTTGTCAGTCATCAATGACTTTGTCTCCTCCAGGCAGGCAGTTAGAGTGGGGAGTGATGATGTATACATGCCTACTTATGATGTGGCCAAGGGGAAGCATATAAATGGAGAAAAGGGTGGGGTCGAGGACCGAACCCTGAGGCACTCCACATGTGACTGTGTGGGGCCTCGACCTGGCTCCCCCCAGGGCCACATACTCAACTCTATCAGTCAGGTAGGACTGAAACCACTGAAATACTGTGTGTGAAATGCCGATGAAGTGTTGCAGACGGTGGAGAAGGATGGCGTGGTCAACAGTGTCGAAGGCGGCTGAGAGGTCCAAGAGCAGGAGAAGGGATGGAGAGCCCTGGTCAGCGGACACAAGTAGATCGTTTGTGACCCTGACTATGGGCGGAGCGGAAACCAGACTGGAATTTTTCATAGAGACTGTGTGAGTGGAGGTGATTGTGGATTTGGGTGACAATGACTTTTTCAGTGACTTTAGAGAGAAATGGGAGGTTAGAAATGGGCCAGTAATTTGATAAAACATCAGGATCGAGGGAGGGTTTCTTAAGCCGAGGGTTGATAAGTGCAGTTTTCAGAGAGATTGGAAAATGGCCAGATTGCAGGGAAGAGTTTATAATGGTGGTGTTGAGAGGGCTTAGGAAAGTCATATTTGATTTGATCAGAGCAGTGGGAAAGGGGTCCAGTGAGAACGTTGAGGGTCTCATACTGTGTATGAGAGTCTCAACCTGTCTGTGTGTGGGGAGAATGAAATGAGAGAATGTTGGTGCTGAGGTTGAGGGGATGGATTGAATGACATTGCTGGGTGTTAAGTTAGAACGGATGGTAGTTATTTTTGTGGTGAAAGAATCAAGGAATTTATTGCACTGATCGTCTGTACTGTTATTTTGCCTCAGGGTTGGTGGACTGAGAAGATGATTTATTGTTTTAAAGAGCTGTTTTGAATTTCCTGGATTATTGTTAATGATGTTGAAATAGTATTGTGATCGTGCCTGGCTGAGTAATTTGGAATATGATCTTTGGTGCTCTCTATAAGCAGTTTTATGGACAGTCAGCCCAGAGGCAACGTAGCGTCTCTCAAGGACCCTCCCAGCCGCCTTTTGTCTACGCAGCACACCAGTGTACCACAGAGCAGAGCGTGTAAATGTTACAGTCCGTGTCTTGAGGGGTGCATGGGCATCAAGTATCTCTTGCAGTCCAGTATTGTAATGATCGACAAGTGCATCAGGAGAAGAGTGATGGGCGGATATGGCCAGGTTTTGTAGGTCGTAAGACAGGCTTTCAGGGTTAATTTCTTTTGTTTTGTGAAAGCAGATTTTGTGATTAGGCTTGTTGGGTGAGGTTAGGAATGAAAAGTCTAATGATATGGCATTATGATCAGATATGCCTAAATCATGTACATGAACATTGTTAACAGGAAAATTTGTTATAATGAGGTCCAGTATGTGCCCTTTTGTATGGGTAGGGACTGTCACAAGTTGTCTGAGATTGAGTGTATCAAGAAGTTGTAATAATTCTGTAGTATAATGACTAGTGGGAGAATTAACATGGATATTAAAGTCTCCAAGAGGTAGGGTGCAAGTGATTTCAAACCATTTCAGCCAGTGTATCGTGGATATATTATTAATCTGATATAAAATGCATTTGGTTTTGAGTCAAGCGCTTCATTGTAGTAAGTACTACGGTGATATCTCTTCAGGGAACAGTGCAAGCAGGACAAGCTACAATGCAGAATATTATTAACCATGACTGGACTGTCACACCCATACCATTATAATCAGAACACAATTATAATAAAATGCTTTGAATTTTTTGAGTTTAGCTGCCGTGTTTCTGCACATTGTTTCATGAAGAACGCATCCACAAAAGGAGTTCGCATTCAGAGCCGCACAGACACGTTCATGAGCATTCGGGCTCTTTTTGCAGATAGCAAGCATATTAGTCCTAATATTAACGTTATGTTGTATAAATAACAAAGTTTTCTACATTAAATTATGAGTTTAATCCCATTGATTAAAAACGTATCAAATGCGTCACTCTACTGGTTATCTTCAGCACGCAGCTCAAAACAGAAATGCAGAACATTAATAACTAATGTCATATAGGCTAACTTCATAATGAGAGCACTATTGTAAAAATTGTGAATTGTTAGGGTTTAAACTGCAAGAGCGTGTAGATTTAAACTGCAAGAGTGTGTCATCCTCCCGAACAATGTTAGGTAGGTTATTCCAGAGTTTAGGCGCCAAATAGGAAAAGGATCTACTGCCCGCAGTTGATTTTGATATTTTTAGGTATTATCAAATCGCCTACATTTTGAGAACGCAGCAGACGTGGAGGATTATAATGTAACAGGAGCTCATTCAAATACTGAGGTGCTAAACCATTCAGGGCTTTATAAGTAATAAGCAATATTTTTAAATCTATACGATGTTTGATAGGGAGTCAGTGCAGTGTTGACAGGACCAGGCTAATATGGTCATACTTCCTGGTTCTAGCAAGAACTCTCACTGCTGCATTTTGGACTAGCTGTTTGTTTACTAAGCGTGCAGAACATCCACCCAATAAAGCATCACAATAATCTAACCTTGAGGTCATAAATGCATGGATTAACATTTCTGCTTTTAACACTGAGAGCATAGGCTGTAATTTAGATATATTTCTGAGATGGAAAAAATGCAGTTTTACAAATTCTAGAAACGTGGCTTTCTAAGGAAAGATTGCTATCAAATAGCACACCTAGGTTCCCAAGGGTAACCTATAAAGTGTGAAGAGTAGTGGCCCCAGTACTGAGCCTTGAGGTACTCCATACTGCACCGGTGATCGATATGATACCTCTTCATTCACTGCTACGAATTGATGGCGGTAATATAAGTACGATTTAAACCATGTTAATGCACTTCCATTAATGCCAACAAAGTTTTCAAGTCTATGCAAAAGAATGTTGTGTTTAATAGTGTCAAACGCAGCACTAAGATCCAATAGAACTAATAGAGAGATTGCAACCACGTTTAGATGCAGGTCATTTGTAACTCTAAGGAGAGCAATCTCAGTACTATGATATGGTCTAAATCCTGACTGAAATCTATATCTGATGTCTATAAATGCTGATCCCAATGCATCTTTTTCATTATCAACATGGATATTAAAATCACCAACTATTAAAAATTTATCTGCAGCCAGAGCTAACTCAGATGTAAAATCACCAAACTCTTTAATAGAGTCTGTATGGTGCCCTGGTGGCCTGTATACAGTAGCCAGTACAAACATCACAAGGGATTTATCATTAACATTTGTTTCTCTGGATAATGTTATATGAAGCACCATTACTTCAAACGAGTTACACTTGAAGTCTTCCCTCTGAGAAATCCTGAAAACATTGTTATAAATTGAAGCAACACCCCCCCCCTTGCCTTTTGGATGCGGCTCATGTTTATAACAGTAATCTTGGGGGGTGGACTCATTTAAAATTATGTAATCATCAGGTTTTAGCCAGGTTTCTTTCAAACAGCGCACATCTAGATTTTGATCAGTGATCATATTATTTGCAAAAAGTGTTTTCATAGAAAGGGATCTGATATTCAATAAGCCATGCTTTATCATTTGTCTATCCGTATTGCATCTGTTTTTTGTTTGTTGAACCTCAATTAAATTTGGTTTGGACATTTTTTGTATTTTTTAGTTCGGGGAACAGACACAGTCTCTATAGTGTGATATCTAGGTGAAAGAGTCTCTATGTGCTGAGAATTAACTGACCTCTGTGACGTGAGTCAGCTAGCAGACGGTCGGTTTAGCCAGTTTGTCTGCTTCCTGACCTGGGCCCCAGTTAGTCAAGTATAAACACTAAGACTATTTGCCATATTTCTAGAGAGAAGAGTGGCGCCACCCCAGGAGGGAAGAAGACCATCTCTTTTCTACAGGTCAGGTCTGCCCCAAAAGCTTGTTCAATTGACTATGAAACCTATGTTATTCTGCGGGCCCCACTTAGACATCCAGCCATTGAGTGATGACAATCTGCTATGCATCTCATCACCACGGTAAGCAGGGAGGGGACCAGAGCATATTAGAGTGTCTGACATCATGCTTGCAAGTTCACACACCTCTTTAATGTTATTTTTAGTGATTTCCAACTGGCGAAGTCGAACATCTTTAGTGCCGGCATGAATAACAATCTTACTGTATTTACGTTTAGCATTAGCCAGCACTTTTAAATGGCTCCTGGTAAACATTTGACTATGGTGGCTGGTGTCTCAATATTCATGTTCCGTACAATAGAGTTGCCAATAACTAGAGCACTTTCATCAGGTTTCTCAGTGGGTGTATCACTGAGTGGGGAGAACCTGTTTAATGTTTTGATCGGAACAGAAGAGCGGTTTTTTGACCCATGACTATGCTGCCTCACTGTAACCCAGTTGCCCTGCTTCAGGGGCTCTGCCGGAACCTAACAATGTACAGGAATCCCTGAGCTAGACACATCCAAAGCCGTATCTAGAGCCCTAACATTTTTATTGTACTCAATTAAAGTTTGGATGCGTGTCTCTAATTCTGAAATCTTCTCTGTCAGCAATTTCCCTGCATTTTTCACATGTGAATCCCTCATCAGCGACAGAGATAGATAAACTGTACATGTGGCAAGAGGTGCAAATAAAAATAGCAGGAGAAGCCATTACTCACAGTGCTTAATGAAATATTCTTACCAAAGTTGTTTGATGAACTTGTGAAAAACTGGAGTGAGAGAGAGTAGCGAGAGAGAGGAGGAGAAAAGAAAACAGCGATAGGTACGAATGAAAACACTAATGACATCGATGCTGAATCATTTCTTGATTCGCGATGCATCGTTTTATTCTACCAGCCCTACTGAATATGCCTTTTAATTTAATTTCTTATTTTATAGCCCCCCATCCCCCAAAAGACATAGGGATGACCGCCCCTACCTGGCCTCCTTCAAATTTTCTGTTGTAAGGTATTAACCCTTTAGGCGCCAGAGTTTTTTTCCTAAAACTTTCGATTTTGACATCTTAATTTCAAAAGGCTATATCTTAAAAGTTATAAAATATAGATTCTGTGAATTGCAGAAATATTAAGGATGACCAAAAGTTATGTAAGGATTACATTCCCCCATATAATTTGAATATGACGTCATATTGTGGCGGCCATCTTGGATTATAGAATTTTCATGAAAACTCTCATGTTTAAATGATAAAATGCAGCACTTATTTCCCCCCAAAATGTCCCTCACTTTCTGTATGCTATATTGCACAATACTGAATGTTCAGGTAATTAGTAAGTAGTAAACAAATTGTTTAAATCATTACTAATAAATGGTAGAAACAAACCAAATGCATGTAGCGGTTGGCCTTTTGCTGTAGAGATTTTCCATTTACTACATATAGTAGGCTCTCTGATTCCATGTATGGGGCACATATACACTCACCTAAAGGGTTATTAGGAACGCCATACTAATAGTGTGTTTAACCCCCTTTCACCTTCAGAACTGCCTTAATTCTACGTGGCATCGATTCAACAAGGTGCTGAAAGCATTCTTTAGAAATTTTGACCCATATTGATAGGATAGCATCTTGCAGTTGATGGAGATTTGTGGGATGCACATCCAGGGCACGAAGCTCCCGTTCCACCACATCCCAAAGATGTTTAATTGTATTGAGATCTGGTGACTGTGGGGGCCATTTTAGTACAGTGAACTCATTGTCATGTTCAAGAAACCAATTTTAAATGATTCGAGCTTTGTGACATGGTGCATTATCCTGCTGGAAGTAACCATCAGAGAATGGGTGCGTGGTGGTCATAAAGGGATGGACATGGACATGATGGTCAGAAACAATGCTCAGGTAAGCCGTGGCATTTAAACAATGCCCAATTGGCACTAAGGGGCCTAAAATGTGCCAAGAAAACATCCCCCACACCATTACACCACCACCACCACCAGCCTGCACAGTGGTAACAAGGCATGATGGATCCATGTTCTCATTCTGTTTACGCCTAATTCTGACTCTACCATCTGAATGTCTCAACAGAAATCGAGACTCATTAGACCAGGCAACATTTTTCCAGTCTTCAACCGTCCAATTTTGGTGAGGTTATGCAAATTGTAGCCTCTCTTTCCTATTTTTAGTGGAGATGAGTGGTACCCGGTGGGGTCATCTGCTGTTGTAGCCCATCCGCCTCAAGGTTGTGCATGTTGTGGCTTCACAAATGATTTGCTGCATACCGCGGTTGTAACAAGTGGTTATTTCAGTCACAGTTGCTCTTCTATCGGCTTGAATCAGTCGGCCCATTCTCCTCTGACCTCTAGCATCAACAAGGCATTTCCCCCCACAGGACTGCCGCATACTGGATGTTTTTCCCTTTTCACACCATTCTTTGTAAACCCTAGAAATGGTTGTGCGTGTAAATCCCAGTAACTGAGCAGATTGTGAAATACTCAGACTGGCCCGTCTGAAACCAACAACGAAGCCACGCTCAAAATTGCTCAAATCACCTTTCTTTCCCATTGAGACATTCAGTTTGGAGTTCAGGAGATTGTCTCAACCAGCACCTCACCCCTAAATGCATTGAAGCAACTACCATGTGATTTGGTTGATTAGATAATTGCATTTATGAGAAATTGAACAGGTGTTCCTAACATTCCTTTAGGCGAGTGTATATTATTCATATGACACACAAACACAAGTAGACAAGCCCTGTTTAGTTCAAAAGCTCACTCACCACGGTATGGCACAGATCATGAGTGAGATGACGAGACAAGATGAGAGACAATGTAATTATTTTTTTTGTCTCGTGGTTTTTGTTGATTTTTTTTTTTTTAATTAGCTGACAGACGCACACATCACAAGGACATTAACACACACAAACAATAACACATTTTACACTACTAAATGGTCAGGTAAGTAGATAAATAAATAATTACTAATAAAAGGCAGACAAAAGAAATTATAATAATAATTTGTGTAGCAGGCATTTTGCTGTAGAGATAATGACTTCCTATCCATCCAGGAGACATTTATTGTAGTGTTTCATGGTGTTGGTACCTTTCATTGCAAGGCACAACACATTGACCCACCCCACACTGCCTGCACATGTATCTTAGATCTGCCTCTTGCATGCGCCGAGTGTGCACAGCTCGGACTACTCTTGTCATTGCGACTCCCCACCTTGCCTCCACGTTGCTAACATACCCCGTGGCATTAGACAAATCTCCACCACAATACTGTTGCCGCAATTGCGGAGAGGCACATGGCCAGAAGACAGAAGACAAAGTTACATGGCTAGCGCGGTAAAAATCTCCTGCTTCGTTCCCCACAACATTAACACACAAAAGTTAATGACACTGAGAGAAGAGGATTCTGGTATATGCGACTAGGTTTCTTGTTTACTTCTTTGGTTGAACCAAATCCTATAGGGCAATTTGGGTATATTCACAGACACAAAGTAAAGGCACAGAATGATACATTGAGGCTCTAGCTTCAGCATATCTTGTATTTTCTGCCACCCACAGATCAGGTTTATGGCCCTCACTGGTGAAATGTGCTTGTTTATGGCCATCGAGAGGCTTCCAGTGAAAGTCATTTGGGTGGAAGTGATTGAAAAGAGGGATGATAGGTCATTGACACTGCTGGGCTGTGGTGTGCCATGTGGTGAACTAATGAGATGCAAAGAGAGACAAATAACTCTGTTCCCAAACCCAGTGAGCTGCCTTGCTGTCGGCTTTCTATGGGCAGCTACCTTCTAGGCAGCATTTATGTGTCCACTGGTTTGGGGCTGTGTGGGTGTTTTCAGTTTAATGGGAGGTGCGGGGAATTGCGGGATTAACAGCGGATTGTAACATGCATTTAAAAAGCTGCGAAAAGTAAACATTAATTAAATGTGTGCGTGCGTGTGTGTGTGTATGTACATGTACACATCGTGGACTTCTTATATTGCTGAGCTCACCAGTGGGGTTTTTGTTTTTTCTCAGAATGTACTGAACTGTTGATTTGGCTATTACTAATGTTCCTGCTATCTTTCTAATTTATTTGTTTTGTTTTGAAGCTTAACAATTGTCTGTTTCATCTGCATGGGGAGATCCTTTGACTGCATGATGTTGGTTCAGAGCCACAGCTATGAAATGCAAATGGCACCCTTAGAATCAACTCCAGAACATTTACCTGCTTAGTTGATGTAGAAATAATGAAGGAATAGCCCAAATCTGTCCATGAAATGGCTTTTGAGTCAAATGTCCAATTATTTACGGTGCCTTGAAAAATGGGGGAGGTAAATATTAAAGACCTGCAATTAGTTGATCTTTCCTCCAATTGTGATAAGAATACCCTCAAATTAAAGCTTGGAGTGCACTTTATGATAATATTTATTATATAACTGTAACTTGAATATTTTTTAGTCAGCAGCTAAAATAATCAAAGTTGTGCCAGTGTCCATATATAAAGGGTCCAAACTTTATACAGATACACACAAAAATACACAACCATGCATTTTTTAAAATGCTCAAAAAACCAGTTGTGAAATATTATTTAAACTGAAAATAAAAAGGGTTCTATTTTAACGTCTAAAAAAAAAAAAAAAATTATTCCATTGAGGGATAAGCTGAATCAACTATTCAGCAGCCATTACTCATGTCTTCAGTGTCACATGATCCTTTTAGAAAACATCTTCTAAATCACTATCAGTGTTGAAAAGGGTTGTGTTGCTTAACATTTTTGTGGAAGCATTTTTTAAGGATATTTTGATTTTGCTTAAAGAACAGAATTTAAATAAGGATTTCTATTTTTTTTTTTTTTTTTTTTTTTTGATAATTCTTTCCAATTTAAATGTTTAAGTTGTAGTGTAATATGTAAAAAATATGTAGCACTGAACTATATATATTCAACGTGGACATGTAGTTGTTTTATCTGTCCTTGAGTTTTCTGCAATATATTGTTGCAGCATTAGAAACTGGCTTACAGAGTGGTGTTAGAAGGCAACTTAACTTTTGGAGCAAATGACAGGCATGTATCTATTATGTCTATTATATCTATTATTGGTAGGTTTTCAACTAGGTTTTCTGATTAGGTTTTTGGAACAGACTTCAGTGAGGTAGAAAACATTGTGGTGACTCAGAACAACATATTTTGATTAAGAGATGAACTGAAACGGAAGTTCAGAGATTTGAGTGATTAAACAAATCTGATATTGGAAGAGGTATTAGTCCTGTTGTTTGAGAACCAAGAGTATTTATGACCTTGTGGAACGGCCCCAGATTTTGGAATCAGAACAGATGCTGACATCTGTGATAGACAGTAGGCTTTTCTACGCTCCATTGCCATCAACCATGTCATGTACTCATCCAGCAGAAAAGTTTGACTAAATCCACAGAGTGAAACACAAAGACAGACAGGTGGGAGAGGAGAGAGAAATAGACATTGATGAAACTCTAATGGGGTTCAATTTTCTGGAATGTATTGTAATGGACTGCTGTCAGGAAATATTTGTCATGGTGACATGCCATGAAAAACCAAAATTCCCTTCCTCTTTTTCCTGAATAAGAGTTTGGTCTACTGAATGCAAAAGCTTTCTCTTCAAAATATTGCTGGTTTATGATGCCACAAAAGTTTAAGTTGCTGCGTACCATCCACATTCAAGGGGAGCTCAATCATGCAGCCAGTGTGCTCTCATGACTGCTCACATTCTCTGGGCAACTCCATCCCGAGACAGTCCAGCTGAACTGGAGTCAATTTGGGGAAGCTTAGGACATTTTTGCTTCCTGTGAATCCTCCCATGGCTAGCTGCATTACTCAGTGACTGAGGCCCCCCCTTGGCATGGACACAGTGGCCTTGGGCTCTATGCAAGTATGTGTTTCACCCAGTGAGATTTCTTGCACAGACACTGTACAAGGTCAGGGAGGATGAGGAACAGTTCTTGCACTGTACTGGCTCACCCAGACCTGTTTTTCGAAAATCATGGTCCTCATGACAGGATTTCCTTTCTAATGGGCTCGGCACCATATGGCACCCACATCTAGATGTTTGGGACCTCCACCTGTAGCTCCTGGATGGGATGCGGCAGACTCAAGTGATCTGGAATACAAATACTTGTATTTAAGTTCCTGTCTGTGCAGTCTGTCTCTGTTGGTTATATTTGTTGGAGGTCGTCCTGGTTTCCTTTCTCTACTTTGAATTATTAAACGGTTCTTCGTATTATCTTCAGCATTTTCTTGTTCCTCATTCTCTCCTAGAGGGAAAGTGTGACAGAAGAACCAACTAAAATATAGTTTATTGCAAGTTTCCCCTCCATTTTTTTTTCTGTGTTTTTTCTTTCTGTCTTTCCGATGTATCCCCTTCTTCGCCCCGAGTACCACATGAGACATGCCCGTAGCTTACACCACCACTTACCTGGATGACACCTTGTGTGCTTTCTATGACACAAGCCTGAATGCCGAGAGGATTTCACCGCCTTCATGGAGTGGACTCTTGCAGATCCACTCTTGACCCAGTGGCCCCCACCCGGGAGCAAGCTATGGACGTTGTAAATGCGGAAAGAAGCTCCGCCCCCTGCATCTCGTCTGAGAGAGAGTTGAGTATGGCAGGGAGTTCTATCTGGAGAACAAACTGCCCCCTCTCCTCTCTCTGTCATCTCCGCTGGTCCCGTCCAGCCCACCTTCATCCTTAGTTCCAATATCTGCTCCTCGAAAGTGCCCTCCAGGGCCTGCTCCTCAAAAATGCCTGGTCACCCACTCCTCCCGGAGCTGTTGATTGGCTCCCTGGAGTAGGCGGCCATCCCTCCTCCATGGCTCCTCCCACCATCAGCTCCACCGTGGGTTGCTGTTATGGCAATGGCTTGGGTCCCGTCCTGTCTCTGTCCTGGCTCCTCACTCCTTCATTGCCCCCCTGGTCTCTGTCTGCCAGGGTATCCATCCTCCTCCAGAACCTCCTCCCAAGCTTCCGGGTATCCATCCTCCTAAATTATGTTGTGGGATAATTAAATATATTCTAAATAAACTACAAATATAATTATATACATTTATTTTGTTCTCACATTCTTTCTTGTAACTCCTCCCTCACAGTGGCACAGCTGACTGAGAGGCTCATTATGCAGCTCATTATGCTGGCTTTTGTCTTCTCAGGTGTAAATCACAATGATATTCATGATAGTTGACGCCTACTCGCATGACTTTTACCAACAAAATGTGTCTTAGAAAATTTAAATCAATATATTGTTTTCTGTAAGTGAGTAAACAAGATGATTTTCACATAATTTAGAATGAAAAATTATAGGCTACAAGCTCCAGTTCTGAAAAATCCCGAGAACCAATGTTTTGTATGTGTTTTATGGCCTTATTCAAGTGATTTAACATTTTTAGTTTTTCCCTTACCACGCGTAACATTTTTTTTCTCAAAAATACAATCATGTACATGCATGCATTTCACATATTATTATAGCCCAGTTTGTGCTGATTACAGTGAGATTAAACTTTTCTGGAAAACAACCCATATACCTTAACAATGTGCACTTGCATAGAGAGAGCAGTTGCACAGCTCTGATAGCATAAGCAAAGTAGTCTCTAGATTATGATTATGAAAATTATGATTATGAAATCATAGATTATGAAAAATTAAATTGTGACTGATTGAATATCATTAGGTGGACCAAAAAAAATAGAAAGTGTAATGTTTCAAACTGAAGCGCGCGGCTTGAATACGCCCACACAGAAGAAAAAGCAGCGAGACTGTTCTTCAGATTTTTTTATTTTACTGTTTGCTTCGCGATGAGAGGAATAAGACATAATTCACCCCAAAAAGATGTGATGTGGTTGAGGATTTGACAAATAGATTTCTTCAGAAAAAAAAAAGAATGAAGCACTTTATTCAGCAGGGATCATAGCAGTGTTAATTTTGACACGAAATTTTAATTTAGTTTTAGTCTTAGTCTTTTGACTATAATTCTTTTTAGTTTTAGTCAAGTTTTAGTCATCTGATTTGTTTTAATTTTAGTCTTATTTTAGTCGACTAAAATTGCTTGGTATTTTAGTCGACTAAAATTGCTTGGTATTTTAGTCGACTAAAATAAGACTAAAATCAATAACAGATTTACTAGACAATTTTTTACAGCTGGTATAGGAAACAAACTTAACCAAAATATATAAAACACAAATTCAACTTTATTTCAACACAACTGTGTCTTTATTTCGATTCAAAAGCTTTTATGCAGCAACAAACACTGTCATGATAATGTAAACAATAACTAGCTGCCAATTGACCATCAATAAAAGAAACATAAAGTTAGGTCCAGGACCTTAAAGCTTACAGCTGAGCTGAACAATAAGTGCATACATTTAAAGTAAATATTTAATAAGTTGGCAGCTAGGTGGATAAAAAAAGTAACAAGATTTTATAAGGTATTCATTTGTCTAGCAATATTGTATGTTTTAAATACTACAATATTGCTAGATTTGTATGTATAATGATAGGATGTGAACATTCATGTTTCACATGACTAATATAGAAATATTTGTGTAATTGTCAACAAGTAGAACATTATAAAATATACTAAACATTAGTATTAATCAAATGTATTTATCATGATATTACGTATTAGTATTGTGCTCGCATCTAATTTGAAGAAGGGGCTATTTTACAGTACTTTTCAGTTCGTAATATTTAATGCTACAACATCTACGCACTGCACTATTCCAATTTTGCTTAGCTCAATAAACAAAAGAACATCGTTGTAAAATTACATTTGAGAAATTGTCTGGGTGGCTCGTCTGTAAATGTCTTTTCAAATTGGTTGTGTTCTTGCCACGAATGAGCGCTCTGCGTGCTTTACACTTTGTTTTGTTTTGTTCGTCGTCAAACGTGAAGTGAGCTGTGGACATTTTGTCGCTCTTTTAGACAGTAGGGACTTTAAGCAACAGCTGCGAATGGAACGGCTACAGCGACCGGAAGTTTGCCGTCACACCGCTGTAGCCAAGAACGTAAAAGTCACTAAGCAACGGTAAAACAGAACAGCGCAACGCAGCATTAATTCATTTATTGAGATCCAAAAAAATATATAATTTAAAAAAGCAAGAGAAGGATTGCTTTTGGCGTTAAATGACAATCTTTTGTCAGAAGAGGAGTTTTTAATATTGTATGATGTAAATAAGTCTAAAAACATAACATTTATTTACCTAACCTCTCACGTTGTAGCGACTCTGGCAAATCAGCTGTTCTCCCGTAGTAGACCGTTAAATTAGAACGTCACAAAGTAGCAGTTAAATTCGCGCAGGCGCAATACAACGCCAGAATGGCGTTGCCCAGAGCCATATATCTCTATATGGCTCTGGCGTTGCCGTTCCACCAGAGGCTGTTGCTTAAAGTCCCTATCACCTCTTCGAATGCCGACTTCCCGGGAGCTCATAAAAACTGAAAACCTTCGCTTCACGTCTCAATAAGTCAGGCTCTGATTGGTTCTCTTCTCTCATGCAGTCTGTTCTTTTTTGCTGGTTCTTTTGCTCATTCCTCGCATCTCTCCCGTCTGCTGATTTGATTTTCGTCACAGTCTATTTTCGTCTCGTCCTTTATTCGTTGACGATAATGTCAATCAATTTAGTCATAGTTTTAGTCTCCATCAGTGCCTTCTATTTTCGTTTTCGTTTCGTTTTCGTCGGCAAAAATATATTCGTGACGAAAATAATGACGAAAATATTTAGTCAACGAAATTAACACTGGATCATAGAACAGGAGTAAGTCTCTTTTTATTTGTTTATATACATGTACTAGTTTTCACATAACGTGTAAACATTTTACTACTTAGACTTTTTCCAAAGACATTTTCCAAACTATAATTCCTGACTGAATGTATAATCAAGTGAAACATTATGAAGTTTCAATAACAATATACAATACTATACCATTCAAAAGATTGTTGTAAATAATATAAATGTAACAAATAGATAACTGTAACAGATGTAAAAACAATGCTGTTCTTTCAGTTTATTCCCCCTAAAAAAACTGAAAAATTTTCTCAGCTCTTTTCAACATTAATAATGATAATAATAATAACAATAAATGTTTTTTAAAATAATAGAAACCAAAATAATAGAAAGTGTAGGATGAACTTACTTTACATCTAAAAATATATATATTTTTTAATGCACTGTCCCTATGGAATCACATTGATATTCTATGAATATAGATTATACCTTCTGCTTATGTTGCCCTACTGTTCTGTTAGGGACATTGCATGTCTCAGTGACATTTTCATCAGACAGATGGGATTGTGCCTGCTTGTCCGGCTGCTTTTTAACCCCAGAGGGACAGCTGTGCAAGGGACAGGTCAGGACATGACTTGTCAAGCTTTCATAGAGGACAAAAGTAGGATCTCAAATATTAATACACACCTGCTGGTATGCAGCTTTCTAAATCTGGAGATCACCCTGCCAGATTACCTTTCTGCATCTGATATTAAAAGAGAAAATTGTGTTGCAAAAGTACCTGTAAAAAGAGATGAGTATTACAACATGCATTTACTCAGCAGTGCTTATGTATGATGTCTTTCCGCACAAGCCCCCAATTTTTGGCATTTTAAACCTTGCTGTGCCATGACATGATGTTGTTTTTTCTATTTGTACCAAAGTTGTTGGAAGTACTTTAATGTCATTGTGAAAAAGTAAATGTTATAGTTTGACTGCTTTTGACGGTTTCATTTAAAATAACTACAAATACCGTATTGTTTGTGATGGCATAACTGAGTTTGCGACAGCAATAAAAGGTCCAACTTAAGGACAAGCAAACAGACCAACACCTGGCAGAACTGTTTATCCACAACCTTCATCACTCATTTAAGCTTTAGCTTGTGTTGAGAGACATTCTGAGTAAGAGGCAGGAAGTGATAATTCTGAAGGCTGTGGGACACAAGCAGGACAGAAATCATCTTGTCTAAAATCTTTGTCTTCCCCTGATGTTCCAAAGGAAAAAACATCTAAAAACCCTGAAAAAACTGTGAGCATGTGCAAAACATGAGTGAAGATTTGAGAAAAGAAATTGTCTCGTAATATTAATGTAAAATAGCATTCAGATACACACACATAAACTATTTAACTAACTAACTTGACTAAGAACAAAATAATCCAACAAATAAACAAAACAAAAAAAGGTCATGCCACCATATATGATTTTGGACCAGGGGCAGTGGCACAGCCCTACTAAGTTATTAAATCAATTATTTAAACATGGAATGCACTTTCAAATTTAATAATATGAGGTTCTCTAAAGAGATGTTTTGCAACATTTCTTCAATTAAGGATAATTGCTGCGTAGTATATGGTGTTTCCATTTGCTTGAACTTCTTCAAGTGAGTTACAGGGCAAACAGAAAATCCTCTTTCACTACTGATACCGCGATATTCTTTTTTTGTATGTGTTTAGTCGCTGGCATTCTCCACATTTATTTTATTTTTCCCTTGTACCGAACTAATGGCTGTTGATGACTATTTGAATTAAATTTTGCCAAAGTGCATGCTTGTATGTAAGTCTGCTCATGTATGAAATTAATTGATGAAAAACAAAAAATAATTTCACATAAAAACATTAGGCTATAGCTTATATTTCTTTAGTAGCCTACATTTTTTTCAATTAATGTAAACAATTAAATTAATTGTAAAATATAGTTTTTGTGTGTGAGAACCACTGCTTTAAGCACTGAATGAATGAATGACAGGTTCGTTGGTAACATCGCAAAAGGCACATAAGAGGGTGACATCTAGTGGAGAAGATTTGTAATTAGATTAATGCTAATCTTACATTCAATGTCTGCGGAAATAAATATGAAAAAAAAAATCGATTCATGGCCTTTGAGAATCGATTTTGAATCGACCACATTTTAAAAAACGATTAATTGAAAAATCTATTATTTTACCCAGCCCTAACTGGTCCTAGTTACAATTCTAGCAGCTGAATTTTGTACCAACTGTAATTTACTTACCAGCAAAGCGTTACAGTAATCAATACGTGAAAAAAATAGTGTTGATTAACTTTACAGCCC
Organism: Carassius auratus; assembly: GCF_003368295.1. Taxonomy (NCBI): domain Eukaryota; kingdom Metazoa; phylum Chordata; class Actinopteri; order Cypriniformes; family Cyprinidae; genus Carassius; species Carassius auratus. The sequence goes on from NC_039257.1 coordinate 16,114,355, forward strand.
CAGAGAAAGTCAACATTTGACGCAATTTGCCATAGCTTCTGAGATGAAAAAATGATGATTTGACTGTGTTATGAACATTATGTTCAAATGTTAAATTGGTGTCAAATATCATTTTTTAGTTTAGTTTGGAATCATAAAACAGAGCGATCCACATTTAAGGTTATGCACTCTGCTTTACGCAACTGATGAGGTGAACCAATAAGCATCCCTTCAGTCTTGTCACTGTTTAGACAGAGAACATTTTCAGATATCCATTTTTTTAATCTCAGTAAAACATTGAGAAAGAAGAGACACAGGCATATTGACATTAGGTTTTGAATGTATTCAGATCTGAGTGTCATCTGCATAAAAGTGAAAGTTAAGACCCAGAGTTCTTAAAAGTTGGCCAAATGGAAAAATGTAAATAGTAAAAATTAAAGGGCCCAAAACTGATCCCTGGGGAACACCAGAGTGCACCACACCGACCTCAGACTTGCAATCACCCATCACAACAAACTGCTTGCGATCAGAGAGGTAGAACTTAAACCACTTTAATGCAAAATCAGAAAGTCCAAAGATAGTCTCTAAATGTAATTTATTAATAAGATTCGGGAGGAGCGCGTCAGATACTTAGCCTAATCAACACAGGTGGACCATAATCAAGTAATCAATCCAATAGTATAAATATCGCTGACTTACCTCTATCCATTGACGGTTTATCAGCATCCCTCCTCCACCCCATTTCCTCACTTCAAGTTCACTTTATAAATAGATGGGGAAGGGGGGGTACTCTAGGTTCGGGCCATTCCCGAGCTCGGAGCCCTTCCCCGGACAGCACGCCAAATACGCATACCATACCTCAGCTAATTATATGTAAGCGTGAACTAGTGAAACGGGTGATTAAAATGGAGTGATCTATAGTGTTGAAAGATCAACAAGAATCTGCATAGACAGACGGCTAGAATCAGAAGCCATTAACAAGTCATTAGTGAACTTAACTAACGCTGTTTCAGTGCTGTGGAGTTTACGGAATCTAGACTGAAGTTGCTCAAAAAGATCATTAGAGGAAAGATGAGAAAGCAGTTGAGAAGCCAGTTTGTTTATATCAGTTATAACGATTGTCCACGGTTGAGTGGAGAAATATGAGAATATTTTTTTTTTGGAAACTAAATAACACGTCCCAATCAGTGACTTGTGTGCTCAGATGTTCTCAGCACCCCATATGATGGATTGTATTATTGTAACATTTAGTGTTGTCACGGTACCAAAATTTCAGTATTCGGTACCAATACCAGTGAAAATCCATGGTTCTCGATACCAGTATCGGTACCAAAGCAAAACACAAAAACACACTTATTAAAACATGTCTTGCACTCTATTTGTGTTGGGTTTCTCCGGTAATGGCTGTAATTAGGGATGCACCGATATGAAAATTTTGGCCGATACCGATAACCGATAATCAGCTGCATGCGGTGAGCTAAAGATGATCACCAGCAAACTGAAGTGCTCTATTAACCCTCTATTGGCTATAGCTTAACCAAATGCATTCTATATGAGTAAAATCTGATTTATATGCATAAAATAAACACAATATTACAACGTACAATTGCACAAAAGACTAAATGCACAAGCGAACTTAACTGTGCTAGTCATGTGGATCCATTGTGGATGCGCTCTTCCCTTAACAATTCACTAAAACACAGGCAAACAAAAATTCTGTTACATTATTTTACAGTTGCTAATAATCTAATTATAATATGACAGACTTGCTCTGCACATGTTGCAGTTCACTGTATTTTCCTTTTAGAAGCATTTCCAATGATATTCAAAGTAATTAAAAATTATCATGGTGAACAGAGCGCATCTGAAGTGTCTCTGCAGGAAATAATGCAATTATTTATTGGCTCTAAGATTTCGGCCAAATTCTCTTATCGGTTTGATAATGATAACAGGAAAATTAACATTTATCGGCTGATATCGATATGATGGCCGATATATCGTGCATCCCTAGCTGTAATCAAATAAGTGCTCAGCCAGCGCTCCCAAACACTGCTCAGTCATTACAGGCAAGATGAAATAAAAATGAAATCCATAATTTTCTGAAGACAGCTGGTTTCCACCCGCACTGGGTTTTGACTTTGACATGTACTGTTCAGCAAAGTCAAAGCCTTTTAGAAAATCTATTTGTGATGGTCAGTTTTGATATTGTGGCAGGCTGACTCAAATAAATCAATGTATGGGAAACACAATTAAACTTACCTGCTTGAATTCTTTCATTTGATCTGGGGTGTCTGTCTTTAAGGGTGCTTTCACATCTCTAGTTCGATTCATTTGGTCCGAACCAAGGACAAACAATTATACATTGCAGCATTTTTCAGCTTTTTTGGTTCCTTTTCACACCACACTGATTGCTTTGGTCCGTACCAGTTGAAACGTACCAAAATGCAGTCACATGACAACATCTACATCACTGATTGGCCATGACGTATTTCCGAAACTGCTTTTCGATTGGTCAGAATTTACGTGTGGTAAAATTCCAACATAAAGAGGCCAGCAAACAACACAGAGACAACACAACTACACAACAACACGACTGCGCGGGCTGATTTTTGTCCCTGGCCATAATCTGTTACATTGATTTTGTACACCACCATATGCAAAAAAAAAAATTCTATAATGAAGCGCGGATGCGGCTTGAAAACAATGTTCTAATGCACTGCAAACGGCAGGCGGGAATCGCTCGAAACTTCCAGCGGAGGCGTACATAAATTCTTCTTAACTGACATGCTCATGGTCATCTGACCAAATTTCTATGAGGCTCCGCACCTCCTCACTACTCCAAGTTTGTCCATGAGCTGCCATGCTAAAGGGCAAACTGTCAACAAACACTTCCTCATCCCATAATGCACAACACAGCTGACTACAGCAGCCGGTTTAGTCCAAAAATGATCAGTACTTTTTGCAGTTGGGTCTGTTCGAGGTCGGATCACATTCTCACCACAAACGAACCGCTCCAGAGTTTGTTTGAAAGGGTACCGAGACCACCTCTTCAAGCAGGTCTCGGTATGCTTGTTTGGTCCGCTTTTAGTCCGCACCCGAGTGCGAATGCTGCTTTCTCACCTGCCCAATCCACACCTTTCAGCATCAGGAACCAGGTTAACCGGGTACTCTGTACCATTGGTACTTAAAAAAAAAAAAAAAAAAAAAAAAAAGTAGTATCGGCTCTTTTAACAACACTAGTAAAATTTGTTGTTTTGTTGTCATGGTATCTGAAGGGATAATTTTAAAAGTCATTTGTTATTTGATGTCCCTTTCTTTGGTAGTGATATTTCTGAAAGTGAAGACTTGCAGTGAAAATTCTGATATTCAGAAGGGCTCGTTATCTGATTCTGTTAATTAAGCTGGGACATTATTACCAACCCACACAAATGTCTTTGTCTTTAGTATATCCCCATACACAGCAAATAAATGAAGGTCAATAAGTAGGCAAGCCTGCTGCACTGTGTTGTGGGCTTCTGTGGATGTTATTCTGGGTTGAGGCATTGATTAATGTCTTCACTCATTTTCTGTAATATGTTGTGCTTGATAATCAGTAGGTTTGATTAAAGGAGGCGTTAGCCTGAGGAACACTTTGGATGGTTATTTCAGCGTTAGTAGATCAGACATAAAAAAAAAAAATCATAATATCATTTATCAGCCATATTTATCTGTGGTAACAAGGTTATTGGGGTGCACCATAAAGCTTACAAATATTATTAAATGTATGTATTGTATAGCAGTGAAACTACAGATTAATATTTAAGTCATTGAATTCATGTAAACTCTTCTCTTTGCTGCGGCTGTCTGTCATCCTCCATTCAGCATTCAAACTGTGTGTCATATTTATTTACGACAGTCAAGACGATGAAACTCTCTCCAAGAGCGCACAATAACTGAGATTTAAAACTGTTAAAAGAAAAGGCTCAATATGCTATTGCACAGATTTAATGCATCAATATCTCTTTCCTTGAGCTTTCTTTGAGCTTCTCTATGTGGAGCTGTGCGCTGTGACTCTGTATTGCTTTGTGTTGCCTCAATTATTAACATTTGTCATTAATATTTAACACTGCACAGCAAAAGTCTTCAGGGTCAACCTATGCTTTCTATATACTACGGCAGTGGTTTTCAACCTGTGGTCCACGGTGGTATTGCAGGTGGGCCGCCAATTACTATTAAAATAAATAATATTGTTAATATATGTAAAAATGTCTAAGTCATAACATAACATCATTTCATATATATATAATTAAATAATAAAAAAGAAATATTAAACTGTTACTATGCTTCCACTATTCGAGCTCGCTGATTGGTTTAAGAATAAACCACCAATTTATCTTAGATATTTTTGCTGCATATGCTACAGAACAACAAATTCAAACATGCATAAATGGCTGTTGTGTTTCCTCCTAACTGCTTGCTCCGGTGACTATCTATCCGGTGCTGAGCTCTGCCTGGATCTGGTTTTCCCATTTTGCTGAGCGGTGCCAGCCCAAGTTATTTTCTGTTCATTTCCAGTCCATTCTAGGGCTGTGTGATTAATAGAAATCATCATAAAATGACGATTTGAGCGTGCACGTTTCTAATTCACTTTATAGCACGATTTTCCGTGGCAATGACCTCCTGTAGTATGCTATCCAATCCAATCAGAATGCAACGCACCTAGCGCGAGAACAGAACAGACTGGGCATATGCCTACTCCAGGTTCACATACTGTCTGTGATGCGCCTTTTTTCCAAGCCCATGTTAACGGATCAGCGTGTTCACACTGCACGCGGTAAAAGGCTAGAAATAAAAACGTGCGAAAATAATATCTAACACATGAGCATAGAGAGTGTTGTGAGTGCACAGGACGCAGTTTAAGTGAGAGGAGACACGTTTTAAGTGCGCACACTCTCTCCGTGCAGAGCAGTGTGTAACTGAGCAAGCACGTCTGGATTTGTGACAGCGCAAAGGAAATCTGCGTGCGAACAGAGAGATTCACACTCGTGCATTATTTTAATGTGCTTTCGCGTTATATTTATGTGCTTTCGCTGTTGACCGCATACACATACTGCACACTGCAAACACCTGAGGCACCACTACAATTAATGAGCTCTATGAACAATGCATGACAAAAAAGAAAAAAAAAGTCCCTGGACAAGGGATTTTTTTTTTTTTTTTTTTGACAAAAGTCTATACATTTTGTTACATCTTTACTATAGTGATAATTTTGACTTATGTCTGTTCTAGAGACGTTACAACTTTTTGATAAAGCTCTAATTGGTTTTCTTTTGGAAATATGTTTCAAATTAATCGTGAATGCATTTATGACTGTAAAAGCATATTAGGTGTGTGTCATAATCGCAAAATTGATCAAATAAATCGCGATAGTTTTTTTTTTTTTTTGTCCATATCGTACAGCCCTAGTTCATTCAATAAATACAGTTAACAATCTAGCTTCTGAGTACTTAGTTATTAACCCAACAATAGCGGTGCCAGTTAATTCTTTTTTGAAGTGGGCCGCGCAAACATATGTGTGTGGTGGTGTGGGCCGTGAGCTGAAAAAGGTTGGGAACCACTGTACTATGGTAACTAAACAAGCAATAGCTAAAACAAAAGAGAATGAGGAAAAACAAGACCAAAAGCAAACACAAAAACAGAGGCCATGTCCACACGTACACAGGTTTTTTTTTTTTTTTTTTTTTAACAGTTTTTTATTCTTTTGTTTAAAAAAAAAAAAAAAAAAAAAAAAAAAAAAAAAGCTCTGGTCACATGAAAATGCAAAAGCATGCTATGAAGCACTATCAAGAGCATGCCAAGCCAAAAGATGGCAATATAATCTTAATGGTAACGGCCATATTGGCCAATCAGAAGCCTAAAAAATGTTTCCAGTAGGCGGAGATAACTGCACATGCTCTGACTTCACAAGCCAAAATCTCTGGTTTCACTGTCTACAAGATAACACTGAGAGTTTTTGAAAATCTTCACCCTGGCAGGAGTTTTCTTTCTTTTCAATTATAGGCCTATGTCCTGAGCTTTACAGACTGCTCCTAGGTTTTCATCTGTGACTTTCTGCTTTTTTTATAGTTATATTTCTTCACTTGTGGGATGGTTTCACCCTTTTTCAGTTCACTTTGATGTTTCTTCTCATGTGACATCCTGTGGTTCTGCAGTGATCTTTTGGCACCAGCAGTTCTCATTAATAGCTCATGAGGAGGATTCAGAGGATGATTGACAAAACACAATCCTTCACAGCTTGGTGTCCGATGAAGGCACCCATGCTCATCTGAGCCATAAGTTCAATAAACTGTATGCGCGTTTATCAGTCATTTTTTCCACAGTTGCACTCCACTGAAATAAATGTAGTTTAGTCTTAAAAAATTTGTAATATATGTGTCATCATGGGCATTCAAACCTTCAACCTTGAGCCAGATGGATTTTGAATGCAGTTTCTAAAAGAAACAACAAAATAACACATTTGATAATTAAGTTATGCAATTATTGTAGGTTCAACATAAACAGTGCCTCAAAGTTGTCACCTTTTAGTTAACTGCACAGGTTTTAAGCTAAAATCTATCACTAAGCCTACGTGGAGTTTTAACAGGGAATTATTTTAGCCTTGCTGGTTAAAGTCAACAAACCGTAATGAAAGCTTTGATAATAGAAGCTAGTATATAATAATAATAAATATACACCTTTCATATCTTCTCATTATTCAAATATTTTAGGTCAGATCATATCTTTTCCCTGACCTAAAGCAAATGTCATGTACTTTTACACTGGAAACAGGCAGTATGATCCCAAAGCAAGCCCACACGACTAAACGCATTTTATCAAAAGTAAAAACAAAAATTACAGTCCCTCCAGAAAAACGCAATTATGCGATCGCGTGATTTAATGCATAATCAGCCAAAGGCCGCATATTTATGCGGGGTTGCATTTTTTTCAAATACGCCGCACTTTCGCTGCATAAATTGCCGATTTCAGGAAGCAAAATATGTGGAGGTAGCATGATTTCATAATAATAATAATTTACGTTGCAAAAAAAGTCAAATATATCTTAGCAGAAAGTTGAAAAATGTTGCGTTTACTTCACACAAGTAAATCGCCATTATTTTCCAATGATAACCTTATGAAGTGACGTAATTGCGCGACGTGAATATCATCTGTGAAGCCCGCGGTGAAACCAGGGTGAAGGACGCAAATCATTCTCATCTGCCAACAAAAATAAGCGCAAAAGACCCCACGAAGCAGTTACCCGGTGTTTTACATGACAGTGGGGGCAAATTATTATGACAGAGGGATGAGGATGAGGATGGTGAATGATAGGCCAGTGTTAGAGGCTACGCAGTTAGCTTTCATTTTCAAAGTGGACTGTTGTAGTTTCATTCAGAAGTTGATGCACCTCTACAGTTGTAAGATTGTACTTTTTTGTTACAGAATAGTACCAAAACCTTACAGTTTATTAGTTACAAGTATATAAGTAGTATATAAAATAATTTACGTAGCAGTACTAAGAGATTGCACGTTGCAATTCCTGTAAAACAGCATTTGTATATTTGTGTGTATATTTTATTTGTATTAATTTTTACAGAAGTTGTTGAATATTCCTTTTGTAAAGCTAGAGAACTTGTTTGACAATGTTTTGTAAGTTTGAGCCATGTGTTAATTAAGGTCTGAAATAAAACAGAATGAGAACTTAAATATTCTGTGATTTAGTATGCTTGCTTATCATAGGAAGTCATAAGAAATGACTCTTTACAGTAAGGTAGTAGCCTAGTGAGAACGGTGTTGGGGGGGGGGGGTCACCTTTTTTTCTCATTTTCATCAAACCGCAGTTTTTTGCAAGTTCCCGCAATTTCATTGCATAAGATTGCAAAAATATCCTGCATATTCCATCGCATTTTTTAAGAAAACCTGCCGCAAAATCAAGGATTTTTGCCCGCAACAATCACAAAAATAATCCGCGTTTTTCTGGAGGGACTGAAATTTAATTAAGGACAAACAGAACAACTGAACTGAGATAAAAAAAAAAAAACATAGTTTTTCAAATGCAAAAGGCTTATTTAACATGATATAACTGTGTGCATTGACCATTCAAGTGCAATACAAATTTAAACAAACTGAATTGTCGGCTGTCTGAGAGAGGGACATTCTCTGGGTGTTATTAATAAAACTTTCACATTCACTCACAAAACTTGTAATGTTTTGCAGAAGTTTTGCAAAAGTTTTGCGTTTCGTTACAAATTTTGAGGTTCACTCACAAGACTGAGATTTTGCATTCGATTGCATTGAAATCCACTACATTTATTTCACCCATCAAAATGCCCCTTTCACCATCACCAAGCAGCTCTGTATCTTTCGCCAAACAAGTTAGAAAATAGGGAATTTTTTATCCAACACATTATCATAAGGATCTGTCAGAATAGATGAAGCCTTTCAATACTTTGAATGGACTGAACCAATTGCAAATGGATTCGCTCAAAAATGCTGCACGCTGCAGGTTCAAAATCTCACTAGGACAAAGCAAGGTTATATTCGTAAACGAATACTGAAACTAAGACTAAAACTAAATCAGTTTTTAAATAAGATTTTCGTTAACTGAAATAAAATGTAAAATTCTTAATAAATGAAAAACTAAAACTAAACTAAACTAGCAACAGTTAAAGAAAAACTAACTGAAATAAAATAATTAGCAAAAATAAGTATTAGTTTTTGTAATTAATAAGCTTTCATCCCGTGACGTGCTTTAGTTTAAAACCAAACAGGCTGTATAATACATTTAACTGTAGATGGCGCTTTGTGCATGTGATGTTAGCTGAGGCTGACAGCAACATCAGTTTACCGATAAATACGACAGACATGTATGATGGCAGAAGGTAGGAAACGACAGAGCCCTGTTTGGGACTATTTCGAATTTAATTCCGAAACAGGAAAAAGCAAATGCATTGTCACCCTGAAAAATAAACTTTGTGGTGTTGAAATTAAGGGGAAAAATCCCACAAACGTAAAAAATTTAAGGTGCATTTGTTTGGTACTTTTTTGCATCTCAAATCCTTGTTATTTTTATCAAAAGTTAACTGTAAACTGTGCAAACATTACATTTTGCTGAAAATAAATGTCTTGCTTTGCTTTCTTTGGTCTACACTGGAAGTGTTCTGTTAGCTGCTAAACTATAATTACTAAAACTAAATAAAATAAAAACTAAATAGAAATGTGTTTGCAAAATAAAAACTAAACTAAAACAAACAAAACCATTCATGAAAATAAGTAAAACTAAAATTTAAAGCAAAATTGAAAACTATTTAAAAAAAGCAGAACTATAATAACCTTGGGTCAAAGGGATGGAGGACTTTATTGTTTCATTAGTATTGCTTTAACACTAAGAGACAGTATCTAATTACAAGCAGCTTCACAAAATAAATGCATGGTCTGAGTTGCTGGTAAGTGGTGAGAGGAAAGTGAAGAAATGAAAGAGGGCTGAATCAGCAGAGTTGCTCTCTTGAGGACATGACTGCTATTGTTCTGATGTCATGCTTTATAGATGTTCTTGTTCTAATAATGTTGCCTCGAGCCATCTTTCCTTGTTTTAGTGTTCTACAATTCCTTTTACAGTTCTCTTTTCTAATAGTGTTATGAATGGCGAAAGACTAGTAATATGTTTATTTTGAAGTGCGAGTATGGGTTGTAGTTTTGACAAGAGCTTTGGTGCCATCTTGTGGTTGGCTCAGGAAAGTTGCTTTGAATAAAATCTTTGTTTCTGTATAAGCGTATGCTGTTATTTGAATTTATATGTTTACATAAATGTAGGCAGTCATATCGCTCAAGTACAAGACTGCTTGCCCACTGAAGCTAAGCAGGGCTGAGCCTTGTCAGAACCTGGATGAGAGACGTCCTGGGAAATCTAGGTCACTGCTGTTAGAAGTGCTAGTGAGGCCAGCAGGTGGTGCTCAGCCAGAGGTCTGTGTGGGTCCAAGCACCCTATTATAGTGACGGGGACTCTATACTGTCAGAAAGCACCATTTTTTGGATGTTACATTAAACCGAGGACCTGACTTTCTGTGGTCAGTCCCAGGATGTCCTTCAAAAAAATGTAGGGATGTACAAAATCCTGATCCTGAACAAATTCACCCATTCCATCCTCATGTCCATCATCATGGCCTACTACTCACCCCCATATCTACTGATTGACTTCATCACTTTGTCTCCTCTCCACCGATAAGCTGGTGTGTGGAGGGGCGTTCATCCAGGAAGATTCCCCCTTTCTATGTAAAGGGCTTTGAGTACCTTGAAAAAACGCTATGTAAATGTCACAAATTATTATTATTATACCTATTAAAATGATTATTTAAACTTCTCTCTTTAGTCAACGGTTGGAGGTTCGAGCTCAGGTGGCCCAGGCATTCCTGTCAAAGTTCCAGCTGTCTGCCACTGAAATGGCAACATTACGTTCTGCACGAGATGGTCCCATCACTGAGGTAACCATGTTATCCTATAGAAATACTGCTGGTCATTGGCCATGAAAATTCAGTTGATAACCAAAGCACATAAATGAACCATGAGATTTGATTGTCAACATTATATTCATCTTAAAATATAACAACCCCCCCCCCCACCCTCCAAAAAAAACAAAACAAAAAAAACAAGATATTTAATTAAAAAAAAAAGCTTCTCAGCTCAGTATTCAAACTTTCTTGTAGTGTTATATTACACCAATAAAACTCACAAGTTAAATTATCCCATAAGTTCAGACAGAATCATCTCTAATGTTAGTTTGAACTGTGTGTGTATTGTACAGGACTTCTTCACAGCACTGAACCGTGTGAAGAACATCCATGAAGATGTGAAGGTCTTACTGAGGACTAACCAGCAAACGGCAGGGTGAGAGAGAATACACTAGAATAGAATAGAATTAAATAGAACAGAATAGATTAGAAATGTAATTAAAATACAAGAATACTGTATATAAGAACCATCTTGATTCTTTCTTGACTTTTTGAATGTAGATGTTTAGTGATGTCTGTGCTTTACTGCAGGCTGGAGATCATGGAGCAGATGGCTGTGTTACAGGAGACCGCATACGAGCAGCTCTATCGCTGGGCTCAGAGTGAGTGTGTGCTCTGGACACACACACAGACACACACACACACACACACAGCGGAGGCGAGAAGTTTCTGAAATATAAGCACAGTTGCTTCTGCCAGAGAATGTGAAACAGAAAACTGACTCATAGCTTACAGAACGACTAATGACACTCCTGTTTTACATTATTATTGTACTACTTTAGTATTATGTTTTAGTTGCATAATGAAAAAATGTAATAAGGTATTTATGTGTTTTTGTATTATAGGATGTCTTATAGATGTTTCTGTGTCTGTCTTCTTTGTCTGTAGATGAGTGCAGAGGGTTGACTCAGGAAACATGTGATATTTCTCCAGTGTTGAGTCAAGCTATGGAATCTCTCCAGGATCGTCCTGTTCTTTATAAGTGAGTTCTGTCCCTTACAAACACACTTGTCCCAAAACACACTTTTTTCTAATGCCCATAGAGCATAACAATACACATCTTTTTTCAGCAGTGATGTATTTCATTTTCTTAGTGAAATCATTCTAAAATGCTGATTTGGTGGTTTCTTATTAGTAGTATGCTGAAAACAGTTATTGTTCTTTTGGAAACGATACTTTTACTCATACTTACTGACCCCAAACGTTAAATTAAATAAAACGTTGAATTTGATCTATACTAACATGCTCTTTAAAAAACAAAGAAAAAAAACATTGCGCCAGACTTTAGACCAGGTTTGAGTTGGTCTATTACGCAGTCTATTTTCAGCTGCATAAAATAGCATTGCGCCAGCCCTTTTCTATAACCATTACGCCCATGGGCGCAAAAATGAGCGCCAATACATTTGCTAATTATAACGGCGTGGTGCTTGACGGGAAAATGCATACAGCACCGGACTGAATCTAGCAAACACACTTGCACTGCTATGTATATTCACATAGTTGTCAAAATAAATGTACAGTGAGTGTTTTATAATGGATGCTTGCTGAAGAAGCGTGTTCTGGAGAAGTGGTGTTTATGTAAATACTGTAGGTGCATCCCAGATACGATCACTTGCTCTGAAAGAGGAACTGTTCACTGATGATCTGCCTTCAGATCACTTAGTTTCCATACATTCAAAATTGAAATTTAGAATAGAATTGGTTTCATTTTTTTCATTTGTGTTTTGGTGTGTTTAGTGACACTGAATAGATTCGTATAGTAGTTTATATGCACTCCTTTGGCATCTCCCTGTGGTCTTGTTTGGTATGGCAGGTTGACTTGTGCTTATTTGTTAAAGCTGCAGTCCGTAACAATTTTTTTTTTTAAGGGGTCATATGAAGTCTCTAAAAATAACATTAGTAATGCGTGGTTGACTCTTAATTTTTATAAAGAATATCTTATATTTGAGACTTTAGTCTTTGCAATTTTACAGATCTTATTCCACTCCAAAGAGAAAGGAAAAATTTTAATTGCATCATACGACCTCTTTAAAAATGAACTGAAATCAATATTTGAGCAAGTATATAACCAGCCAGTGTTCAAAACTATCGTCTTTAGCCCGGTTCACAATGGTTAGCTTATAATAATGCTTTATATTTTGAGTGGTACGGTTAGGTTTTTTTCGCAGGAAATTGAGTATGTTGCTGTCATTGTTTCACGTCTGTAAACCTAAAGATTTTGTCCCGGCTACCAGGCGATCACATGTCAGGATCCAGTTCGAAGGGAGTTTAGCTTTTTGGGTTAAAAGAATTTCAAATGGTATGACAATTAGGGTGCTTTCACACCTGCCTCATTTAGTTCGGTTGAATCGTACCAGAGTTCGTTTCCCCCTCTGGTGCGGTTCGATTGGGCACGTGAGAAAGCAGCAGTCGCACTCAGGTACGGACTAAAAGCGAACCAAACAAGCGTACCGAGACCTGCTTGAAGAGGTGGTCTCGGTACGCTTTCAAACAAACTCTGGTGCGGTTTGTTTGTGGTGAGAATGTGATCCGACATGGAACAGACCCAACTGCAAAAAGTACTGATCATTTTTGGACTAAACCAGCTGCCGTAGTCAGCTGCGTTGTGCATTATGGGATGAGGAAGTGTTTGTTGACAGTTTGAACTTTAGCATGGTAGCTCGTGGACAAACTTGGAGTAAGGAAGAGGTGCGGAGCCTCATAGAAATTTGGTCAGATGACCATGAGCATGTCAGTTAAGAAGAATTAATGCACGCCTCCGCTTGAAGTTACAAGCGATTCCCACTCGCCGTTTGCAGTGCATTAGAACGTTGTTTTCAAGCCGCATCCGCGCTTCATTATAGAAATATATTTTTTGCATATTGTGGTGTATACAAACAATGTAATAGATTAAGGCCAGGGACAAAACCAGCCCGCGCAGTCGTGTTGTTGTGCAGTTGTGTTGTCTCTGTGTTGTTTTCTGACTTTTCCTCTTATGTTGGAATTTTCCCACATGTAAATTCTGACCAATCGAAAAGCAGTTTAGGTAATACATCATGGCCAATGAGTAGGGGTGCTCCGATCAGATCGGCCGATCGTTATGCGCATCTCGTCAGTAAAGACGGTTCTCTAATCAGCGGTTAATTCCATCAGGTGCGTGATTTCACATAGAGCAGCTGTTACTACACAGAGCCGTTGTTAATAGAGAAGATGCGCAAATCCACTTCATTTTCAGCGTTTTTTGGCGCATCTTCTCAATTAACAACGGCTCTGTGTAGTAACAGCTGCTCTATGTGAAATCACGCACCTGATGGAATTAACCGCTGATTAGAGAACCGTCTTTACTGACGAGATGCGCATTAATGATCGGCTGATCGTGATCGGAGCACCCCTACCAATGAGTGATGTAGATGTTTGTCATGTGACTGCATTTTGGTTTGTTTTAATGGGTACGGACCAAAGCAATCAGTGTGGTGTGAAAAGGAACCAAAAAAGCTGAAAAATGCTACAATGTATTTTTGTTTGCCCTTGGTTCGGTCCAAATGAATCGAACTAGAGGTGTGAAAGCTCCCTTAGAGATTAATGTTAGACTGTACAGAAATTTTAATCTACATGCTAATACACAATATACTCATAATCACGCAATGCTGAGGTTGTTAACAGATGCCGCAGCGCGAGGCTCATGTGAACTTATCATCTCCTCCACATTAATAGCAGTTTTAGATATATAGACTTGACTAAACATTTAAGGGCAAGTTGGTAACACTTTAATATAGGGTCCAATTCTCACTAATAACTAGTTACTTATTAGCATGCCTATTATTAAAATATTGGCTATTTATTAGTGCTTATAAAGTACATATAATGCATGACATCCATAATCCTACCCAATACCCTAAACTTAACAACTACCTTATAAACTATTAGTAAGCAGCAAATCAGGAGTTAATTGAGGCAAAATCATAGTTAATGGTTAGTTAAAGCGGCAGTAGGGAACTTTTGTAAAAATATATTTTTACATAATTGTTAAACCTGTCATTATGTCCTTACAGTAGAATATGAGACAGATAATCTGTGAAAAAAAATCAAGCTCCTTTTGCTCCTCCCAGTGGTCCTATTGCCATTTGCAGAAAGTCATCCGCTCCCGGTAAAAAACAACCAATCAGAGCTGCGGTCCGTAACTTTGTTTGCGTTCAAAATGTAGAAAAATGAACATAATAAGCGAGTACACCATGAATCCATTTTCCAAACCATGTTTTTAGCTTGTCCTGAATCACTAGGGTGCACCTATAATAAGTGTTTATATTCAGACTATTTTAGATTGCTTCGGGGGTACCGCGGCAGACTAACCCTGTACCTTTGTGATTCTTCATAGACATAAACAGAGAGAAGTAGCTCCGGCTACGATGTTCTTCCGCAAGACACAAGCAGTTCTGTTTATTAATCGCTAGAGCATCAAAAGTTCCCTTCTGCAGCTTTAATAGTGAGAATTGGACCTTAAAATAAAGTGTGACCGGCAAGTTAAAAGAGAGAGTATAACTTTACAATCCTTATCCTAGCTGTTTCATGTAATCGCTCAATCAGTTTTTCAGCCACGCAAAGACATCAATATAATATTATTATTTTAAAAACATCAAGTGGAATTTTAACATCAGTAAATTTTAACATTTTAGTAATGTAGTACCAACTGACTTTTTTCCCTTGAGAAAATTTGGCATGTACTGTACTAGGGCTGTCACTTTTAGTTCGAACCAAAACCAAAAAAGTTTCGAAAATGAAAATAGGGAATCGATTTTAACCAAATATGTACACTAATAATTTTAAAAGAATTAAAAAATTAAAAAATATAGATGTAACAAAACCCATAAACAAGCAGAAAAAGAAAATAAAGAATTCCGAAAAGTGCAGTATGTGTTGCAAAAGCTAGACAGAAAATACCAGCAATTTTACGCGCCTATAAGACCCAGTGACGTTGAAAGCGACCTCTTGTGCTGCGTACACACCAAAAGTGAATAGAGCGTCTGGCGCAAATAATTTCAATGTTAAGTCAATGTAAAGACGCGTTTACGCGCGTCTGGAGGTCTCGCGGTGCAGTAGACACGAAATGAAAAGGACCATTGCAAGCTAACAGCGACCGGCTTTTGTGATGGAAAATAGGCAGTAATACCCCCACCTTGCGCAGTTGTACTTGAGTGTCCCGGGACATCAGTGCGGTCGGAGCGCGTGTTCTCAACAGCAGGATGTATAGTGAATAAAAAACGCTCTGCTCTGGACCCTGAAAATGTTGATCGACTTGTTTTCCTGTCCAATAAATTTGTAATGGCCCTAGCCTTTTTGCACATTTCATTATGCCTGCCTAGTGCCGCCTAGCCTAAGTGTCGGTTACGTTCAATAAAAAAACACACATGGCCTGTTCTCAAGTCCATTTAAATGGATTGATCATTATTTAAAATAATCTCGGAGATTGTTGAATTGCCTAAATCATAAATGCAGCCGTGTTGAAGGCTGCAATGATGTTTTTGTTTGGAATGGCAGCCGTCCCCGTATTTTTTCGAGAATGTTGCACTCCTGTTGCTGCTTGTTATTCTGCACGAAACTTAATGCCGAAACGTTGAAAAAGGAAACGTCTTTTTTTAAGACATGGAAAATCAATTTTACAATAGATTCAATGAACACTTATGTCTTAAAAATTAAAAAAATATTTTTTCTCAAAAGTGACAGCCATATACTGTACCTTATATATATTCAAAAGAATTTATATCAAATTGAATTTTTAATCGAATTGAATCGCAAGCTTGTGAATGAGAATCGAATCGTGAAATCTGTGTCAAAATTCAGCCCTAATAGATTGCGTTTGGGCAGAGTAGCCTAATAGTGTAATCTAACTATGGATAGAAACCAGTCTTTTATAAGTACCAGATATGGGTGTCATAACTGATTTGTATGTAAACATTTTAAGTTACTTAAGGTTTGCTACTAAGTACCCCTTAACACTTTCATTGTACAGAAAGAGAGCTGTAGTGTAGTGATATCGCGAGAACAGAACGAGAATGAGATCGCCAGAGACATGAGTGAGCATGTAACTGAAAGCTGTTGATTTATGTTAAAAGGCATTAACAAAGTCTGAATATTGAGTCAAACAACACCGAAAGAGCAAAGAACATTTTCATTTACTTCAGTCTCAGAGTTCAAGCACTCTCAAAAACTCCCATTGTAATCAGTAAAGCTGTTTACAGTGTAAAATTTATATCTTACTTTTGGTTCTTACATTCGTACATCCGCACGTTGTTGTTTCTGATGAGAGCATTCAGTCAGTGAATGTGCGCGGTTAGCAAAACAGTGGGAATTCATTAATGACTAATCTGAAATGCCATTGTATTCATAAGCACAACAGAAAAATTTATTATTGGTTCAAATTTGCAGCACTGTAAAAACGTGTATGTCTCCCGCTCTGTGCCAGCCAGCGAATGCAGATTTGAATTTAGCAGATGGTTAAATGTGGCACTGAAAATTTTAATCACACTGGTGTGATTGTATCAAAAATAAAAAATATATAAAATATCAGTTTTTTAAAGATACTTTTAAATAAACAAATTTAGTTGACTAACTTTCACTTTTTTTTATTAAATGTAGCTAAAATAAATAGTTTGCAACCGATTACCTTAAAAACATTTTATATATATATATATATATATATATATATATATATATTAGGGGTGTAACGGTTCACAAAATTCACGGTTCGGTTCGATACGATACACTGATGTCACGGTTCGGTTCGGTTCGGTTCGATACGTTTTAGATACAGCAAAATGTAAAAACATCTCAACTTTTCAGAATGCCGCAAGCGCACCGCGGGTCATGTGACAAGAACCAACCAATCAGCTTCATCCTTTCCCGTAACAACGTTGAGAGCTCAGCCAAGATGAAGGAACAGCTGATCATAGTTGTATATGGATTGCAATTTTGAAATAAATTTAGTAGCAGAGCTACTGCAAGCGATTTTTAGAGCTGCAAATCCATTTATCCTTCGCTGAAATTTCCGCATCTCATGGAGAGAGCACGTCATTGTTGCTTAGCAAAGACAGACGCCTCATGAGCGCTTCTGCCCGAGCGCTTTGGAAAGGAGGAGAAAGACGCGCTTAGCGTTTTCCAAGCGTTTTTAGGCACGATATGTGAACGGCCCCTAAGGCGCTCGCTCACTCAGCACGCGCTGAAGGCTCGTTGCAAAATGTCGAATGCATTTAACAGACCAGAAATATAAGATCCTAAAATAACCAACAGGTCTAGTGTTTGGGTTGGATTCCCTGTAAGCTATAGTGTCTAAATGCTGCAGGGATAGTTTGCTGCGTGCATGTTTCTCCTTTTTTTTCGTCTTTTCCCAGATAGTACTGACGCATATATCCCAGATATTCCCGCTGGGGTTTTTTTTTTTTTTTTTTTTGTATTCCCGCTGGTGTACCCTGTCATGTTGCAGATGCGACATACCGTTGTTTTTTTATCCACCACTCTCTTGCCATCACCATTATAGCTTAAAGGGAATCCAAAGTGCACCCAAACACCAGACCTGTTGGTTATTGGAGGATCTTCTCATTTCTAGTCTGTTAAACGCATTGGCTATTTTGCAACGAGCCTTCAGCGCGTACTGAGTGAGCGAGCGCCTGCTGAGTAGCCTAACATAAACATATAAGATGGTGTTTTTTTCTTCTTCGGGAGTGTCAGGGGCGTTGCCTGTTACATTGTTTGGGTTATTGGGCTACCTTGTTGAACGCATATCATTATATTTCTCTCTCTCTTTTTTTTTTTTTTTTTCAAATATAATTAAATACTCCAACGAACCGTTCGGTATACATAATGCGTACCGCGTACCGAACCGAAAGCGTCGTACCGAACGGTTCAATACGAATACGCGTATCGTTACACCCCTAATATATATATATATATATATATATATATATATATATTTATTTATTTATTTAATTATTTATTGTACAACTAACAAAAACCAAAAAAGGCATCTAATAGTAGCTTGCTCTATTCTTTTTCTATTACATCTGTTTTTTTTTGTTATATTATCTTTTTATATCTTTTTATTTGTTATATTAAATTTTAAATTAAATTAAAATTAAATTTAAGCATTTAGCAGACGCTTTTATATATGTTATATATGTTTTATTATATTACAAATAAAAAGAAAACAGATATAATAGAAAAATAATATAGCAAGCTACTATTACACAGTACAGAATAACTTGTATATTGTTCTTTTGTTGATTTTGATTGCTTCCATTGTCCTCATTTGTAAGTTGCATTGGATAAAAGTGTCTGCTAAATGACTAAATATAAATCTAAAGGTGTTTCAGGTATGTATACTGTACCTTTTACCTGCAGTGAAATAGACTGCAATTCCATCATATATAACACAAGGTGTCAGTCTCTCACAATACTTTGGAAGCAGTTTCCTTTGTTTAGAGTCCAACTGTCTGTACAATAGAAATAAAATGTAAATTGATTAGTTTTAAGATTGATTAGTGTTTGAGTTAAGCCACGTCAATACAATGCAACAACAACAACTTGGTTTGAATGAATGAACACAGAGAGAAAAATGACATATCCCTGCAATGTAAATAAACTGTATCAAGCCCACACGCAGACATGGGCAGTATTTCAATTAGATGTATTTTAAATACGTATTTAATTACTTTAGTGTATTTTGTAGGTGTGGAAAAAATTAAATGTAGTTTGTAACAAAATATTTTGAGGGAGTGTAGTTAGAGTATTTCAAATACTTAAATACTTAAGAAAAATCACCATATGCTTGTCACCATAGTAAATAATTTTGCCATATTTTCGGTTCGATTTTGAATGGCAATGGCAATGTCCAGGTTAGATGCACGAAAACCATGTGACACCCTGTAGATCCCTCCAAGAAGAGAATGAGTTTTGAACATAGGAGAAGAAGTGGTGCTGCTCCTCTTAAAAACGGCATTAAGGTAAAGTGTTTTGTGATGTGAAAAATTATACAGTCTACACACACATATTGCACACTGAAAGGCATTATAGAGAAAATAATTCTGCCTTATGAGATCAATGCACTGTGTTGTCATTAATAAAAGGACATCATACCTATTATGAAACCGCGCCAGAGCGACTTCCGTAACTCCACTGAACGCTCCATGCTAAGCAAGCTTGGAGTCCTCCACCCGGACAGCATGCCAAATACGCATAAACTTACTGTATTAAATATACATAGATGTGAATTCATGAATTTACTATGGAAAAGGCATACGTGGTTAGGGCAGTTAGAGTCTCGAGCGTAAAACAAACCCACACATATTATGATTAATATGATTAATCATATATATTATGATTAAAATGGAACTTTGATTTTGCGATGAAAATTCTCGGTCTGTTATCCCCCCCCCCGGAGTACTATCCCCAACATTTTCTGCAGTAATACGCTAGTTCTCCACTGATCTGAGCTAATGAGCTGATTACCTAGTGAGGTAGGGGTCCCGGGAGAATAATATATACTCCCACTCTCAAAACCTATTTTAAAGGTCAGGCTATAGGCCTACTGTAGTAGGCTTAAAGGCATTAATTTAATGTACATTCAGTAAAGGAATATGGTGTGCATTTTCCTGTAGTAATTATGAAGAAGTAATTGATTTAAAGTGAATAGATTTCATTCTGGCTAAATGTTTTATTAATAGAGCTTACTCCTTGGTGTGTAGTAATTTGAATTATGGCTGTGTAAATTGCAACTGCTACTATTTCTGTTACTGACCTTTCAATAAAGTTTTGCTATTAAGGGCAGCCTACCACACCATTGATGTGAACTTAGCTATACATACCATTTACGTCAGAGGGAGCTATTTCAGGCCCTGTTGAGATTTAGAGAAATGCCCATGCTTTTTTATTTTGCTTTTTTATTTTTATTTTGAATTTACACATTTCTCATATTTGTGTTATTGCTACTATTTGTGTTATAGACCTTTCAGTAATAAAAAAAGACATATTAAGATTATTGTGGGAGTATTTTTGTATTTTCAAAATACTAATTACTTGTATTTTATTTAAATACATTTTTCACATCAGTATTTTGTATTTTATTTTGTTACATTTCATGAGCCAGTATTTGTAGTTTGTAACAAAATAGCCATAGCCTATATGCAACAAATGCCTAGATTGTAATAGGTTTTATTGGTTTTGTCTCATCGTGCCCGGAGACGGCAACACAGTATGGTATGGGGCGTAACATTTCCGTCACACGCTTGAGACATTTGGCCAATCACAATGCACTGGATAGCTGGCCAATCAGAGCACATCTCACTTTTCAGACGATGAGCTTTGTAAAAATGTATGTGTTTCAGAAAGATAGGGCAAAGTGGAGCAACAGTAATATATATTATGTGGAAAATAATGTTTTTTTTTTTTTTTTATAACCTTATACTGCATTAACACATTTCATTACACCAAATACTCAAAGTAATGTTATATTTAACAACATCATATGACCCCTTTAAAATGCTTGTTTTGTTACAAAATAGTGTAACTTTTGGATAATTTATGCTATCACCACAAAATTGAAACAAATACAGCTAATATGCCAGGGAACATCATCAAAAAAAAAATTATCCTCCTTCCTTATTTCTGTCCTAAGATATTGAATTGCAAATAAGACGGATATGAAAAATTTATCTTGAACAACCACATTTTTCTTACATTTTATCAGCTATTTCTCAGCAGGACAATGTCCAAATGAAATACATTTCACATCAATCTACACTCCATACACCATAATGGTAAAGCAAGATGTTTTTTTAACGTCTTTGCAAATTTAAAAAAAAAAAAAAACGAATGATTCCATTGCATATCTGGGACTGTTGAAATTTAGCTCAGGAACATTCATATTGCTTGTAGATGATACTACACTTCAAGTTCAATTGAATGGGTATGATTTGGAATGGCGGACATGACGTAATAAAAGGTCTAACAGCTGATGCATATTGGAGGATTGAAAATCAAGCTCTGAGGTAACAAGGAGTGCCTGTAGAGCTCAGAAACACGGTTGTTCATAAAAAATTCTGCTTCACTGAAAGGTCACAGAAGCATGTAGTCTCTGTTACCCCTAATGGAAGAAGTTTGAAACAACCAGGACTCTTCCTAAAGCTGGCCTCCTGGCCAAACTGAGCAACAGATGGAGAAGGGCTTTGGTTAGTAAGGTGACCAATAACCAGATGGTCACTCTAGTTCATATGTGGAGATAGGAAAAATCTACAGAAGGACAAACATCACTGCAACACTCCACCAATCTAGGATTTATGGAGTGTGGTGCAAGACTCAATTCTCGTTTCAGTTAAGACACAACAAAGGACCCTCAGACTCTGAGAAACAAGATTCTTTGGTTTGATGAACCTCAATTCTTAGCATGTTTGAACGAAAACAAGACAACTCTCTGAATGACCTTGAGTGGCCTAGCCACAGCCTGGGTTTGAACCCAATCAAATATTTCTGGAGAATCCTGAAATTGTGCATCTGCCCCCATCCAACACGACCTGAGAGGTGAAGAGATGAGGAGAAGAATTGTAGATAATTGCCAAATGCTGATGAGCAAAGCTTGTCGCATTAAACAAAAAATGCTTGAGGCAGTAAAGGTGCTTTAGCTAAATATTTAGTTAGGGAATTAATACATATCCAATGTACTTATTTCAGTTTTTTGTTTTTAATAAATTTACGAAATTGTGACAATTTTGATTTTGCTTTGTTAGTATGCTGTATGGAGTGTATATTGCTATTTCAGTTTTAATTTAAATAATTGTGCAGTGCCATTTGTTTATTTTAATGGAAAACCTTGCATTAGACAGTGAATATTTAGTGTCACATATTTGCAAAGTTATGCAGTTGTCATATTTCATCTCATTTCCTTGTCAATACTTCCTATAACGACAATCTGTGAAAGCATCTTTCAGTAGTTCCAAAATATTCAGTTTCTCTCACTGTTTGGTATTTCTTTCATTTGTAACACTTTTCATAGAACATACTGTTAACCAAGGTGTCACAGGACCATCATACATTTTAACAATGGCTTGTGCATTTCAATTCTGGGTTTTTTTTCTCACACTTTTATGTTTTATTGTTCTCTTGCTCTCTCTTTGTGTTTGTGTGCCCCTGTCTTTTGTCCTGCACTCTCACTCCCCCTTTTTATCTATGGGAGTCCAAGGACAGAGGAGAAAGAGTGAGAGGACAGGGCCTCCAGAGTTCCTGGAATCCATGCCAAACTTCTACATCCCTCCCCTCCTCCCTTTTTCTCTGGCTGCTGCGGTCACTGCTGTTTAGTCTGCACAGGGCCGTTCTCAGCCCTTAGATCAAAACACAGCCACGTTTCCTTACTTCAATGGGGCCCTCCATTGTTTTTGTCTGTGTGTGTGTGACCCTGGGTGTATCTAACATAAAGTATTTTTCTCTTTGTCTGTTTTGTTTCGTGGCCCATTTAATCTTATTGTTACTAGATGTAAAAAATGACATTTTTTTTTTTTAAATCAACTAGTCTTTCCAACTAGTTGGTCTTAAGGATGCCCTGAATAATTTTAGGATTATGATCATATGCATGTGCTGTGGTGTTCAAAGTTGTTGCATCTCTGAAGTCATTCAAGGAGGTCTGCAGTAGGACCCTCAGAAGTGCAAGGTTTGAAATCTTGCAATTTTTGCTTATGAGACCTCAGAACTCACAGAACTGGTTCTCAGCCAAGGGGCCTTAAGATGACTTAACAAAACAAGCATTTAAATAAGCTAGAACTATAGGAATAAAAAGCAGGAAAACCTTGATATATGTTAATAATAAATAATAAATTAATGTATCTATTTATTTTAAGAAATTTGTTTTGCTGACCTAGACTGCATTTATTTGACTCGAAATTTGAAAAATAATATCACAAAGAAAAAAGTTTTAAAGAATGGAACATTTTACATTATTACCAGTTTAATCTTACATTATAACCTATTTATTTCAGGCACTGCTAAATCATTGACATTAGTAAAACAGTAGTATATATTGTATGTGGCTTTGAAAAATAATATTTTTTTGGAAAAGCATTTAATTTTAAATAGCTTTCATACAGAAAGATCCATTTTGTCTGCAGTGTGTGTATTTAGATCTACCAATTAGCTAATGGGGCCATGCTAACCAGACAAACCATGTTCTCTTGAATTCATATTTAATTATCACTCTTTGTTTTAATTCTCTCAGGTACACACTGGATGAGTTTGGAACAGCTCGGCGGTCAGCTGTTGTCCGAGGCTTTATCGACGCCCTGACCCGCGGAGGAACGGGTGGCACCCCAAGGCCCATAGAAATGCACTCTCATGATCCAATGAGGTAGAGTCTTATAACAAGTGCACATCCCAACCCTCCCATCCAATAATTCCATTTAAAATCTTGTGGAAAGACAATGGATAACATTTTCACTTCAGCGTGCTAAAAATAATCACTTCAATCTGACTATAATTGGGGGGTCATTTTGAGGGTCACGCCGTTATTAGCAGCTAAAAGCCTCTCCATTGCTGATTAACATCTTCACACACAAAGCCTCCATGCTTTCTATGTGCCACATCTCCCGAAGCTGAAAATCCAATTCAGTGTCTAAGCACATTAAACCCAACCTGATTCTTTCAGGGGAAGTGCTTCCTCTTTCAGAGAATTACTTAGTGCAGGTTCAACGAAAGGTCAGCTGTTGAAATCTATAGATTGTCACACGCGCTCCAGGCCAGTACCCCGTCAAGCTTTCGAACGCCCTCCTCCCCCATTCCGTTTGGAACCTGAGGAGAGAACATGAGGTTCTTGGCAGAACGTCGATAAAAGTGGGAAGCGCAGGTTCTCAGAACAGCACTTTCCCCCGGTGTCTGGTATTAAAGGATATGGTGCCAATGTAATGATAGCTGACTGTGTGATGGCCTCAAAACTCAGGAAATCTATAACTCCATTAGATGTAACTACAAATCTAGAAGACACTCCAAATAGTTATTAATCTGGCCATTCTGTTCCTGACTGTGCAACTCAGCACCAAGCTGTTTTTTTAATTATGTCTCCATCACATTATATGTTCAAAATATACTCTATTTGATGTGCACATGAAGACAGGCACTCAACAGGTGCACTAGAGTTCAAAATGGCTTTGTATTTGATTAAACTAGAGTTCCAAGTATCTCTTATTTCCCTCAAACAAGCACTCACTCATGTGGGTGTCTGTTGTTGTTGTCTTCAGTAGTTTTCATGAGCGTACATTGTATGTATGTAGGGGCGCAACTGCACATTTGCCAAGGGTTATACCCACCCCACCCTCGGATTCTAGTAGCCCCTAGCAATAACTCCCACATGAAACTTTCTGCAAGTCATTGAGCAAAAAACAATTCCCTAGCTTGCACATGGCAGGATACAAAATCATCAGGAGTAAAAAAAAAAAAAAAAAAAGTGGAAAAAAGGGGGGAAGTGTGTCAAGTAACATCCCCTTTAACTCCTATGGCGGACCCCAGACAGTAGAACACACACACACACACACACACACAGATATATATATATATATATAAAATGAATTTGCCTTTTATTCATCGTTTACTACTAATGAACATCTGCATTATTTTCATTTTTACCAATAGAGATAATTCATGGAAAATTTGCCATGCTAAGTTGAAGATTTCTGGCAAGATTTTTGCGATTAATTGATTATGCTTTTATCACGGTATCGTCAGTAACAAATTCTTTAAATATGAAACCGTACAGGCTGTGAGCCAGAAGCACCAGACTGTCCTTGCAAAGTTGGAATTGCCCCACTTTATTGAAACCGCTTTTATGCACAGCCTTCCCAGATTCAGGAAACAGTCCTCAGTAAAATGTACTGCACACATCTCAATATTTGGGTTAAACTGTTCTGGAACAGTGTTGTAAATACAACTTAACCACTGATTTCTAGTTGTGTCCTCTTTTGGAAGACCAAACTAAGTTACTGTAGTTTCGCTTTCAAAACGAAACACACAGCATCTCCATGACATGGCGGCGGTGGCAGCAGCAGCAACAATAACAATACTACAGCAAGAATCAAAGTTACGCCTTCTTTCTTTGTGTGAACATTTGGGCGGTGTTATGCAACTCTTCCCACTCAGTGACATAGACCTGTGAGGGTGTGTTTAAATGAGCCATTTTAGGAGGGCGTGGATGAGTCTTAACTTTTTTTAAAGAATATCTCTTTGGATTTGCAACTTTAGGTATCTTATCTATTCACGAACAGCTTGTAAAACTCCAAAGAAAATAGAAAAGAAAACTTGAAATTGTATCATATGACCCCTTTAATGAGTTTATAGTAAATAAATTTAACTCATTAAAAATGCTAAAATGCTATGTGTGGCGCCCATGGACTGCTTATACAGCATTCCCCGTTTTTGTGCCACTGTTTGTATGATTAAGAAGATCTGACTGTGCCGTATTATGATGATGAGGAAATTTGCATTTTGTGCACTATGTGGATATCCAAGCATACATGTAAAAAAACTAAATATACTTTGGGTTATATGGTTAAGGCCATTACACAACAAGCTAACGGTTATATTGCTTTAGTTTATATTGCATGTTCTTGACGGCCTGCACAAGTTGGACCCTGAATCAGTTTTTTTGGCCATTTAAGCATGTTGAAGCAGCAGTTGCATTTTGAGCAGTTGGTAAGAGAGATCAGTCTGGTTGGCTTGTTTAACTTGGTGAACCAGTGCATAAGAAAACCTAAAGTGATAAAAGCAAGCAAACTACAACATCAAGAGAGAGCACAGATGGCTCTTCTCATTTTACTTCTTCGTTTTAATTTCATTTTAACAACTGTCTGAAAAAACGTATTTAGGGGCCTTCGAAATTTGTGAATCAAATATGATTATGATTGCCATTATAGAGGTAAAGTAATATTGTGTATGGGTTTCCATGCTTTTTTATCTTTGTTAATGCTTATACATACAATCATCCAACCAGGTATGTTGGGGACATGTTGGCCTGGCTCCACCAAGCCACAGCCTCGGAGAAGGAGCACATGGAAGCCTTGCTCAAGCAAGTTACAGTGCAAGGTACATGTCATTCCACCTAAATCTCATAATGCACAAACACAGTGCATACACTGGAAGAGAGTTTTTCTTGTTCAGAACTACAGTAGTTTGCTTTCAATATGCACAAATCTGTCTAGATTTGGGCATGTCACATTTGACTAGTGCCCCATTTTTTTATCACTTCACTTTTTTCTGTGCATCTAAAGATTAAAGGTATTTAAGTGAAAATGTTTTCACTCATAGAAAGTTCTCTTCATAACCAAGTGGGATGCATTCACTCATTGTACAGTTGCTGAAGTCTTGCCTCCATTGTTAAAGTGTGGTCATATTAGCCAAACGAATAGGAATTGTGAGATTTTAACTTTCACATGAAGCCAAGTTGGTCTTGCAGATTTGCTGACTAACCATCAGAATGTTGCTTAGTGGTTAAAGTCATTTCTTTGTGAAATGAGCTTCATACATCTCTAAGCTATTGACAATGGACAGTATACCTTTTTTCGGACCAAACTGTATGTGACAAAAACCTTAAAGAGATAGTTCAGCCAAAAATTAAAATTCTGTTATTAATTATTCACTCTCATGTAGTTCCAAACCTGCAAGGCCTTCGTTCATCTTCAGAACACAATTTAAGATATTTTTGATGAAATCCAAGAGCTTTTTGATGCTCCATAGACAGCAATATAACTGAAATGTTCCCAGGCCCAGAAAATTGTGCGCAAAAAACAAACGAAAATAATGACTTTATTCAACTGTTCTTCTCCCCGGAGTTACCATCTTCCACCTTTATCAAGAGTACTGTGACGCAGGCTTACAAGGAACTCTCGAGGGAGAAAAATGGTTTAATAAAGTATTTTTGTTTTCTTTTTTACTTTGCACAAAAAAATATTAATGTAGCTTTGTAAAATTATGGTTGAACTATGGATGTCACATGGACTATTTTACAGATGTCCTTTCTATGTTTTTTGGCCTGGGAACATTTCAGTTGCATTTCTCTCCGTGTAGGGTTAGAAAGTTCTTAGATTTCATACAAAATATCACACACATTTTAAACTGGTTAAACTCATGTTGGGGTTATACTTGTTGTTCTGAATCTAGTTGCGTTATAGATAAATTTGTTCTGCTGTGTTTGTATAGGGGTTGAAGAAAACATGCAGGAAGTAGTTGGCCACATCACTGAAGGAGTGTGCAGACCACTCAAGGTGAGATTGAAACAGTGTCATAAAGACTGATATTTCAACTTTTAAAAAAATCAAAAAATATCAGCCTGAAGCTGTGGCATAACAGCAGTTTGTTAATAATTGTGATTTAATTGTGATTTAGCTCAAGTTTAAATTCTGCTTGCAACATTTCTCAGTCCCATATATCAGACAAAACAAAAGTCAAAAACCAGTCATGAGGGTCTTTTCTTTTTTTTTATTGAGATTTAAACATCACCCGAAATCTGGATAAATAAGCTTTCCATTGAATGTAAGGTTATTGTTTGTTATTATTTAGGGAAGATACAGCTATATGAAAATCTGGAATCTAAGGGTGCAAAAAAAATAAAAATATTGAGAAAATCGCTTTTAAAGCTATCCAAATTAAGTCCTTAGTATTGAATGTTTCTAATCAAAAATTATGGTTTGATATATTTACGGTTGGAAATTTACAAAATTTCTCCAACATGATCTATGCTTAATATACTAATGATTTTTGGCATACAAGAAAAAAAATCATTTTGACCCATACAATGTATTATTGGTTATTGCTACAAATATACCTGTGCTTCCTTTGGCTGTTTTTTGTGGTCCAGGTTCACATATTTGAATGATCTATATTTCAAGAAACCCTTTACTTACTCAACAGAGAATAATGAAATCATAATTCTATATTTTTTTCTCTCTCTCTACCAGGTGCGAATTGAGCAAGTGATTATTGCAGAGCCAGGTGCTGTTCTTCTGTATAAACTTTCCAACCTGCTCAAGTTCTACCATCACACCATCAGGTACACAAACATGTCAGCGAATTACTTTATTGGGTTGATTGTCTTTTTATTGTATTTTATACTTTTATACTACATTTGATGGAAGACAAATCGTTTCTCTTTTACTGAGGAACAGAGATCCAAAAATATAGATGCAGTTTTAGGTATAACATATTGCAAGATGCTCCAGTTTTTCTGAATGCATAAGTCTCTCTCTCAGTGGTATCATGGGTACCAGTGTTTCCTCTCTGTTGATGACCATTGATGAGATGCACATGCTCAGTAAGAAGATGTTCTTCAACAGCCTTGGTCTTCACGCCAGTCGCCTCATGGATAAAGTAAGTACCTTTCAATGTTGTTTTTGTTAAATAAAACTAGAACTGTGAGGTAACTGAAATAAAGCTGTCATGAATAAAATGGAAAGCTTAAACTGAAGTTAAACAAATTAGAAATGTTGCCTTGGAAACTAACTAAAATATATAAGTTCAAGTACTAAAATCACTAAAACATTCAAATAAACTTGTATATAGATATTTACAAAAAACCAAAACTGATTTTAAAAAACAGATAATATTACTGAAACTTGAAATATAAAAATATTCTGAAATATACAAATTATTTTTATAAATGCTATAATAGAATTCAAACAATACTTTTTTCTCAAATATCTCCTTTTGTTCTACTTTTCCCACATATCGTAAAATGTGTAAAAATTCTGACTTTTTTTTACCTACTCTTATACCATTAAATCAGTAAATGTTGGCCTTACCAGCCAATGAAAACACTTTAGCAACTGTCTAAATACAACCCAGAATACACTAGCATTGAGGTCCTCTAACTGATCACAGCATCTTACCCCTATAGCTCTGTAGTGATCAACATAACAAATGTGCGCAAATGTGCCTCACGTTCATTCATCAGTTGGATTAGATTTTTAACAGGCTGAAAAAACACATTCTCATACCAGGGATTTTAAATTATCCCCAAAATATCCTTGAACACGAACAGGCTAGTAAAAAAAAAAAAAAAACACACTTCATTGATAAGTGGATCAATAACCAGAACAAGATGGCCTCTGCTCTACACTTCTAAAATAATTATCGCCTTAGCAGCACACTAATCAAATCACCTCAGGCTTAGGACGTTACGTTTCACTCCCTGACGCTGCTCGGTGCCAGGAACACAAGTCTGAGCTAATAAGATATATTAGAGGCAGCAGAGCTCTAGTTAGTGTTCGCAAGCAGGTTGTTTATTAGTCAGCTTTCAGAGGTGCCAGTCTCGCTGTCAGACATGCCTGGCTTGATTTTGAAGGTCTTGAATTGTAAATACTGCTCTTAAAGGTCAAAATGTATGGAGTTACTAAATGTGTTTTCAGATGGTCAGTGACATGATGCACTTTTTTTTTTTTCGTTAAAAATGCTCTTTAAACACACTGATATTAATACATCTTACAATAGACGTTTTCAGTTTTCCTGTGAAATTTATATGTACTGTATTACTTTTTTTTTTTTTTTTTTTTTTTTTTTCGATTTTTAAAGGACTTCTTGTTTTCATGTTTTCTCAGGTAGAACTTCCACCTCCTGATCTGGGTCCCACTGCCTCCCTTACTCAGACTCTGTCTCTCCTTAGGGAGGTTTTGGCCTCCCATGATTCATCAGTTCTGCCCCTTGATGCCCGTCAGGCTGACTTTGCACAGGTGAATTTTCTTTTTTTTGGCAAAAAATCCGGTATGTATCCACCTTTTTAATGACTGGAATTTGGCAGATATAAAGAAAGTATCAGAAAAAAAGGTCACTGTTTCTCTTTTGTTTGTCAACGTTATTTACTTTACATTTATGTAAATTATTTTGTGGAAGAAGTGGATTTTTGTTGTTGTTTCATGCAAGAAATGAATCGGTTGTCTTAATATATTTGAATTTATGTTTATACATGTGCAATATTATAAACTATACTAGTAGACTAATAATATTACACACTATTCTATTTAGGCATGGAGTACTCTATTCATGTTAATGTCAGACATAAACATTTATGCCACTGTTTTGTTTTTGTTTTTTTTTGCTTTTTGTTAATCCCATCATCCTCAATGCTGTTTCTCAGGTATTGTCCTGCATCCTTGACCCATTGCTGCAGCTGTGCACAGTATCAGCCAGTAACCTGGGCACAGCAGATATGGCCACCTACATGGTGAACTCCCTATACATGATGAAGACCACATTAGCGCTCTTTGAGTTCACAGACAAACGCTTAGAAATGCTTGAGTTTCAGGTGTGTTACATTATAAAATTATAAGATAATCTAGATCAGTTTAAATTGTGATGAGTCAAACTGAGTTAAAATGTAATACATTTGTATGTATTTTTATTGGCCACTTACTCTAGATTGAGGCTCACTTGGACACTCTAATCAATGAGCAGGCATCTTTCGTGCTGACCAGAGCTGGGCTTAGCCACATTTACAGTTGTGTCCAGCAGTACACTGCAGAGCAGGTGAGAATGAATACGAAAACTGTTTCTTTACGTTTTTCTTGAATACAAAGGGATGCTAGGGATGTGCAATCCAATATTCTGTGTTGATATTAGTCCAATATTAAAGATCTAGTACTATGTGTTACGGTTGTTACTGTCATGCTCTAAAAAGAACAAAAAAACTATTATAAAAGAACAATTCTAGTCCTTCTGAAGACATCCTGAACTGATTTGAGCTAAATAAGGATATTATTATCTGTTAGAGCTTTCACAGTAGAATCTCCATAGGTGCATTTCCATTACTGTTTCTGCTATTTTCCTTTTTGAAACACTATCACTTGACATTTCAATAGCTTTATTTTGAGGAACAGACAGTATATTAAGCTGTCAAATTTATGTTCCCAGAAACTCTTCTCCCTACTGCAGTTGTCACGTTTAACAAACAGCATGCTGATTTTGGTTATGACAGTGAACATGCTAAAACTCTATCCAAGTTGATGCGGAACACACCGAATCATTCTCAGACATAATGGAAACACTTGGGAGAGAACTATCAGGAGACTTTGCACAAAAGCGGACAGTGGTACAAGAGGAATCATGAATCATTGTTTTACATGTGAAAATATAGCAAAATTAACACGGAATAAAAAAAAAAAACTTGTTATAAGGTCCCTGAAATATTTAGGCCTTCACTTTAAGTTTTTATTTTGTGACGAGTGATTTTTTTTTTTTTTCTTTTTCATGGTTGTTGACCACACCATAAATTCCTACAGTAACTAAAGAGCAATGAACTATTTTTACTTTACTAACTATTATTCATTAGTCCCATATTTACACAATATTAAACATTTACAAAATACTTTTTTTTTTTTATAAGCCTTTTACTCTTATTAATCTTTGTATCAGAACTGAGCAGTTCCCTGATAGTTGGGAAAAAAAAGCATTGGTTAAGCCTATCTTCAAATCTGGGAATTTAGATTCTGTTATTAACTACAGACCAGTTAGTCTTCTTACAGTTCTTTCCAAAGTGCTGGAGAGGGTTGTATCTAGGGTTGAGAATCATTAGAAAAATTTCGAGATTCCAGTTCCATTAAAATCATTAAACAACTATTTAAAAATAGTGGTATGGAAAAATGCACAATACTCAATGCTCAATACTGTATATTACTTACTGTAAACTTAATTGTAAAAGTTGGCAATGTCAAAATTCAACATATATTACCGTATACAAATTTTCAGGTTCCGATTCCAGTTCCTTTTAAATGAACTATTATGTTTTTTACTATTTTACCTTCATTGAATGTAGTGTTGCTGGAAGGTACAGTAGTAAGTAATATTGAGTAATTCTAGTCCACCAATCAGCATGTGCTTCAAAGTTGATGTTTTTTACACTGTCTATAACATTTTGCTTTTCAAGCAGGTTTAAGCTGGTTGGTCAAATAGTCCCTTGAGGGCTGAGACAGTTGTTCATTTCCCTAAATTAATGAACTATAAGCTACTATACGTATAACCATGTATACATACTCTCCATAAAGCCCCTATTTTACAAATAATGCATTCAGGAGATGGTGTGATGCAATGAGTGGTTTCCACATTTTTAAACATAATGCATGAAAATGAATATTTTCTATCACTTTGTTTATCACCCTTGAAATAACCTGTACATTAATTAATCTATCCTTCATACTTGCATAACAATATCAGTCTATTATGTAGTGGTCCAAGTTGAAGTCAGTATGTATATTAATGACAATATGGGACAAATATAATGTAATCTAGTGGAATGTACAGTCAGACAACTATGTGCACAGTTATCAAAGGCGCAAGTGCAGGTACAGTTTAGGGAAATGTGTTCGACAGTTGAAGTCCCAATGCAGCACGGTGGAGTGCGCTTCATTTGAAACAATATGTTGAGTAATTAAAGAGGCAGGGCAGCATTTATGTTATTTGCTTTGTGACATCCTTTACGGGAAACGCTGATACATCAGATCACTGGTGCAAGGCTGCTCACAGCCCTTGATCACGTGTCACATCAGAACCGTTTTCAGAAACGAAACCTCAAAATTGCTCACATTTCCGGTTCTTAAAAAGAAAAAAGAAAAAAAAAACAGAAAAGAGGTTCCCAACCCTAGTTGTATCAGAACAATTTTTGCATCCCGTAGAGACTAATAATCTTTTACACTCACTTTACAATTTGGTTTTAGACATAACCATTCCACAGAAACAGCTGCTTGCTTATTATTAGAAAATATTAAGCGATCACTTGATAAAGGATCTATTTTTGTTGTTGCAGTACTCTTGGAACTGAAAAAAGAAAATTACAATCTGTAATCTGTAAATCATAATATTGAATGTCAAAAATAACAAAGCATAATATATCAAAAAGATGTCTGTTATTGTTTGATTCGTAGTAAAAAAAAAAAAGAAGTAATGAACAAAGTGTTATCATTAGTAATGTGAGGTCAGTAACTCATTATATTGATATAGGAATTACTCAGGGAACCATTTTGGGTCAGATTCTTTTTAGCATTTATATTAATGATCATTCAGAATTGTATCCTGATGCAAGTCTTCAGACGTATGCTGATGGCACGGTTTTCTACGTATCTGGTAGGAATTAGCTTGGCTTGATGCCTCTTTTTTTACTTTAAATACTAAAAAGACAAAGAATGTCCATTATGCTTTAAATGTATATAATGTATCATTAAATGTTAGAATAAAAGATGATTATAGAACAGGTATCAGAAGAAAAATATATTTTTATGATTTTAGATTCGCAGTTAAATTTTAAAAGTCATTTTAAAAAGTTGCATAAAACAATTAAGGTAAATCTTACAAGCTTCAGAATAATAAGAAATTGTTTAACATATGATCATACTTTTTTTGTTGTTATATTAGGTGATATCACATATGGTATATGGATTAGCTATTAGGGCTCAGACAAATCAATCCATAATTAATCATGTTGAATGTCTTTGCAATAGAGCTTTGAAAATTTTATATAGAAAACAAATAAGATACCATAATTGTCAGATCCCAAGTAAATGCTAGATTTTGATCTTTGCTCACTTTGTCTTTTTTCATCATGTAAAGTTTGTATATAAAGGTTTAGATAGTTTTGCCCCTGTTATGCGACATTTTTTTAAAGATGGCAAGGGAGGAGTAGATCCACTAGAGCAGTTTCTAGTGGAAACTGTAAAGTTATACATTGTAAAACATAATTTGCTCAGGCTGTCCTCTCACTGAAAATTGTACGATTTTGGAATTCATTGCCTGACTATTTAAAATCGATAGCAAATTATAATACTTTTTTAAAAAAGTATCTTGGTTGATACACATTTGTGTACTTGTATTATAAATTTGTGTACTACTTGCTTTTTTATAACTGTAATTTATATAAGGGACAAGTGTTGCAAATTAGCTTCAGCTACAAGCACTATGGTACATGCATGGGACAGCTTATATGGTTAACGTTTAATGAGGTAGATATTCTGAAACTGATCAAAATAAAAACAAAACTTTGGTATTGGCAGATATTCTAAGCTGCTGTATTGTTACCATTATTGGAGATGAAAAAGTGATACTGAGCCATCCCTAATAACGGCTTCAACTGTCTGCAGCAATACAGTGATTGACATGCTAAAGTCCAGACAACTCTCCTTCTCTCTCTTTCCTCAGTCTCCCGCTCTAAAACTGCTGAATTATATGAATTATTCACAGTTTCACAAGACCCAGAAATAAAGCTTTTAAAGAAATTATCCACAGAGCAGGTGATTTACTATTATTATCAGTTATATGATGGCCTGAACATTTTGAGTTTTTCTTGCTTCTTATCAAGGACACAGGAGCAAATGCGTGTTACAAAACAGAAAGTTTAATTTGACTGAATTAATATTCTGATTGGATATTCAAAGCTGTTGTAAAATATTAGATATATTTTTCTGTTAAGGTAAATGTAAACTGTCATCAAGTGGTCTAATGAGCAATATTACATGGTGAAAGAATACATTTTGTAACTTTTTTCCAGTCATTATTTTTATTACATTATTTTTAGTTTCATGCACATAATACCAAATATGAATAATACAAATCTATAATTATTATTAATAACTGGTAATTATTTATTGAACAGATGCTCTTGCAGCTGTTTTGTTAAATCAAGAAGTTTTGAGAGGCTATATGTTATTATTATTATTATTATTATTATTATTATTATTATTATTATTATACCACAGTTGGGGATATAGATGGGGGAAAAATGCAAAATGATGCGTCTTATTAATTTAATAGTATTTTGAAGTTTGTGACATTGTAACTTCTTACATTTCCATCTTTGCAAAACACCATTTTTGGCCATCTTCCCCTTTCATATCACCTCCATCCCACATGCACACACTAATAGCGCACATTATGTCCTTATTATCTTTCTCTCATTTCACAGGAATAGTCTCTATTGTTTATAAGTCTCCTGTTTGGGCCTTATTACCATGGTTACCCTATGGTTAGAGACTCATTAATAAAATCACATAGTGCAGATTTTCACTCAAATTCATCACATGGCAGGAAATGGGCTAAGACTGAAAAAGAACACAAAATAGAGCTTATTCTGTAAACACGATTACCTGTCCACATCTTTGTGCACATTTACAGCAACCTGTGCATTTACGGATTATGAAGAGTACATTATTTATTTTTGTTTTGTTGTTGATCATTAATGATTTGGCTTCACACAGCTGATGTTAAGTGCATTCAGCATCTCTCTAAAATTGTATGGCATATTATACAGTGTTTAAATTTATTTTTGTTGTAAATAAAACAAAGATTATTGGAATAAGTTACTTGCCATTTCGAAGAACAATGAGTGGCTCTCATGAGCTGATTTCTTCATTTTTTAATGAATCTGAAACTTATGTAGTCTGAATTTTCATTTTAGTGAAAGAGTGGATTCAGTGCAATCTGTGTGAATGATTCTGAATGTTTTTATAAGCCATTTTAATACATACTGTACAGTAAGTGCAGTCAGTGTGGGCTGATTACTTGAATAAATGACTCTTATGATCCAATCGTCTTGGTGACTCAGAAATATACTGCTCAACCAGTGTAGTCTGATTCTCAAATGAATGAATCTTTTGAGCTGATTTTTTAGGAAATCAGAAACATACAGTGCAGCCAGTGTAGATGTACTGCATTCTTCTGCCAATGTAGTCCAATTCTGAAGTGAAAGACTCTTAGACATTTATTTTAGTAAATCAGAAAAACCGTAAAACCAGTCTAGTCAGATTCTTAAATGAATGATTCTTCGGCTTATGAACTGGTACAAATGAGCCCGTTCTCTTTAATAAATCACTTAAAGTAAATACTAAATTGTTACTAAAATGTACTACTTTCATCATGACTTGAATTGTTACTGTTTTATGTTGTTACTGCAGCTTGTGAAACACTCTCTTTTATGGGTGTTTGAGTTTACAACCCAGCTTTGTCTCTTTAGTTCAGTAGAGAAACTGTCAGGTGAAAATATTCCAGTAAACTTTGTGACCTTTTAAGACATGTACAGGCACTTTAAGCAAGGTGTTATATTACAGAAGACAGGCGAGAATGCAGAAGCATTGAAAGTAAGCACGGGTTTGTGTGGGTCTTGGCAGAGGAGTGCAGTCTGGGCATTTCCACGCCTGTCCTCATCACACACCCCCGTAAAAGGCTGGCGTGTGACTAAGCGTCTTTGGACACCTGCTGTCCACAGCACAGGGCACAACTGTCTCGCCTACTGCATCAATGTCTTCTCTGTCCACTCATGCTGTTAATTTTATGGCCTGTCTTGCTTTATATGGCTCATGCTGCCCACATCAGACATGATTCATGAATTTGGCCCTCAAAAGCCAACTTTGTCTTTTATGTTGATGGCATCATCTTAAAAACGTTATGACTCTCCAAATTGTGTGTACAATAAATGGACCACTAGACACTAAATAAAGATTGTGTTGATGTTTGACACTCTGTGCATTAAACTGTTGCAGTAGCATGTCAGGCACAATGTGAAGTTCCTAAAACCATAACCAGAATTGTTCTTTTTATAATAAAGCACCCGGACTTCACAAGAGGTTGTGCGTTACAGCACTTCAGAGTGCCTAAAACTTTATTGTATTAAAAATCTGTGTAATGAATGCCCTTGCATATTTACTGCTGTTATTAAGTGGTGGAAAAATGAATATGGTAAAAGTAAAATGTAATAATTTTACATTTGTATTATATTAATCTGCAAAGTTGATAAGTATTTTATTGTTATGGCTGTTAACTAATAATGGCCAATATTATATATGATATACTGTATGTTCATTACTATTTATTAAAATAAAACATAAAACCCTAAAACAATAAAAAAAAAAAAAATTATAAATATTTTTTTAA
Organism: Carassius auratus; assembly: GCF_003368295.1. NCBI lineage: Eukaryota > Metazoa > Chordata > Actinopteri > Cypriniformes > Cyprinidae > Carassius > Carassius auratus. The sequence continues at coordinate 16,151,752 of NC_039257.1, forward strand.
TAATATGGCCTAATATTGTTCCAGTATATTGAACGATCCTAGAGCAAAGACAATGGTGAATAATTGGTTTTACAATTTATAATTAATGCTAATCATATCGAACAGTTCTACCAAGTAAAGGCGTTATCACATTAGCGAATATTGACACATTTTTGTTAGCAAAAGAGTTAATGATTGCTGCATCACAGAATGTGTCAACTCAATTCATAATGCAAAACAAGGATGGGTTGTCATCTTCAGTGTTGTAATGTTGCAGACTGTACAATATATGTACAAAATGACAATTTGACCTTTGGTAAGCGGTCTATACTTGTTTTAGCTTTTTTGTTGTTGTTTTATCTCTCGTCTAAAATAATGTTGTTGTTGTTTTTTTTATCTCAAGTGTAATTTAGCAGCTATGGATTTGGTTAAAATGTGAAATCTCTCACGTTGTGTGTTTTCAAGCTGTTGCACCTGTTCTTTCTCTTATTTGTTTGTGTTATGTTTGTGCTGCAGGCTGTCTCAGTTCACAAAGTTGAAGTAAAGTAGTCGTATATTCTTCACTTATGGTTTGCTGTGTTCTCCCTCCTAGGGTCCCTTGGCCAATCTGCCTGGAATGGACAGCACATCCTTAAAAACAGCCATGGTGAGACCTGTCAGATTAATTCATGCTTCCAAATGTTTTTTGTGATTTAAAAAAAATACATATATTTGGTCTGAATTGAAAATATCTGTGTTTTCCTCACACTGCCTTTTCAGCTAAATGATTTTAGATCATTGTGGTTTCAGACCTTTTTACCACCTTTCTAGGAAAGGTGAAATCATGTTGAAATCATATTTCACATTCATTTTTAGATTAAATCACAGACATCTCATGTTAAAAATTGCAAATCAATGAAATAGGTCCCTTATGAATAGTACTTAGAGTTTTATGAAAGTCTTTTCTTCGCATTCTTGTTTTGTCTGTTGTACTCACAGGTCCAGTTTGACCGTTATTTGGCCTCTCCTGATACGCTTGTGATGCCACAACTCAACTTCCTGCTCAGTGCTGCTATCAAGTAGGAGCATCTCACATTTAGCACACATTCTGTCTATAATACAGCCAGTTTCAAAGAACATTAAGCATTTTGTTTCAAAACAATTTTACAATTACACACTTTTCTGCTTTTATAAACAGTGCTCAAGAATAATGTAAAATGAAAAGTTTACAAAAAAATGTTGGCTTCCATGAAAATTTTATCTCTGCCATGTCAGTCTGTTCTTGTATAACTTTCTTTCTTCTGTAAAAAATTATTATGTGTACTCTATTTGGCTAGCTATCATCATAGCTATCATTGCTCTTTTGTTGATTTTGATTCTTCCATTGTCCTCATTTGTAAGTCACTTTGGATAAAAACGTTTGGTAAATGGCTTAATGTAATGTAAATGTAAAGGTCAATTTCAAAAACTGTGTTTAATTTGAATATGAGGGGCTCGATTATGGCAAAAATCATAATCACGATTATTTTGGTCAATATTGTAATCACAATTATTTTACACGATTATGAGCTTAACTTTATATGAGTTTAGAGATGTTCTTCTAACAGCCTACTACAGAAATTTATTAGGCTATAAATTAAAAATTAATTCTCAACTGTTTCAATGAATTAGGCCTGGGCGAAAAATCGATTGAATTAATTAATTCAAATTTTTTTAAGTAGCAGCACCAGCCGAATATGAAAATGGGGGTTACATTTGTCTTGCTTTTGATTAGGGCTGCTCCGATCACGATCAGCCCGATCGTTAATGCGCATCTCGTCAGTAAAGCCGGTTTACGGAAATCGAATTAAAAAAAAATAAAATCTGAGATTTTATTTTTAGGCCATATCGCCCAGCCCTAACATGAATAATCACCAAGTGCCGCATTTTGACACATTTTTTTTGTGCATTTGACTGTTTAGGCGCACAGCTTAAGCTAATTGTTCAACTTTCTTGTCTGTGTTCTGTTCCGTCTCTGAGCACATACATAGAACAGCGGAAGTTCTCTTTAGTGCTTTTGAAAATGCAACATCACATAAACATTATCAAGCACGCCCCATTTTATGAAAGTCAAGTTGCATGATTTTAATGATTTGCATGTGAAATTGGGCTTTTATGGAGGAGCGAAAGTCCACTGCTGGAAAGGGTGTGAATGGGGTGCAATAATCCTTTATCTTGATTATTGTATTTTAATAATCGTTTGAAGCTGAAATCGCTAAATTGCACAGCCCTATTTTCAACATTCTATTCTTAAAAGAATCTCGAAAGGGTTTTCTGCAAAAAATATTAAGCACCAATACTGTTTTCAACAAATTATTTTCTAAATGTTTTCTGAGTACCAAGTCCGAAAATTATTGTGAAATATTTTAAGTTCATCTTAAGTGGAACTGGCAATTTCAGTCTATTGCTAGCATAGAATATTGCCCCTTTAAAAGAAAAAAAAAATTATATATATATATATATTTAATTTTTTTTTTTTTTTTTTTTTTTTTTTTGTAAAAAGCACACATCACATTTTCAATCCTCAACTGAACAGTTTTGTTCTTGTCTGAATTTTTTGTCACATGAATTAGTTTACTAGCTACCATTTAGCTACACGATTTCTGACTACTCAGTCACATCCAACCTAAACAAATAATGTTTTGGTCCATAAAATCGATCCAGCCGTCATCACATTAATGAAGCAGCGATGAGCATGAGAGGTTTCTCGTGCATTTGTCATGGTTCTGTTTCCCCATCTTCCTTGTAGTTGGTGCTTTTAGCATCAGCACATCAGTGTGATGTTGCTATTTGAGCGGTAGAGAAGCACACACACTGAGTCACATTGTTACTGGGAAATGTAACAGGCTTGAGGAGCACTCACTGTCCCTCAGGTTAATGTTCTCTATTAATGGAGATGGACTCGTGCACAGGCTTGGCACAACTAATTATCTCCTGGTCCATTTCTCTCTCTCTTTCTAGCTATCTCTCCCACACATAAACATGGCACACGTGACTGAACTCTGCATGAGATACAAAGACCAAAAAAAATTGCACACACACAATTTTGTCCTGTACATTTCATGTTAAAGAGATCAAACAAATATAAAAATTCTGCCATTATTTAATCAGACTTGTGTCTTTCAAAACTTCATAAAGGGAATTTTTGCTGAAAATCTTGATATACGCATTTTCATGTCTGATTCATATCGGAATTGTTCCTTTGGGTCAGGTATTATAGTGAATTGTTTGGATCCAATTCACAATCCAACAATTGTGAATAGGAGGGCAGCTGTGGCCTAATTATTAGACAGTTGGACTTGTAACCCGAAGGTCACAGGTTCAAGTCTCGGTGCATGCAGGATTTGTTGGGGGGTGAATGAACAGCACTCTCTTCCACCTTCAGTACCCATGGCTGAAGTGCCCTTGAGCAAGGCAATGAACCCCCAGTTGCTCCCCGGGTGCTGGATATAGCTGCCCACTGCTTCGGGTGTGTGTTCACATTGTGTTCACTACTCACTGCTGTGTTTGTGTGCACTTGGATGGGTTAAATGCAGAGGACCAATTCCGAGTATGGGTTACCATACTTGGCAAATGTCTGAACTTTCATTTTTTCACTTTCAAAACTCTTCTAAATGATTTGTTTGTGGATCTGACTGATCCTGTTATCAGATGTATCTTGATCCAGTTCCTCACTGATTAACAGCTCTCTAGAATGAAAGATTATCAGTGAGTAATGACTATTATTCACTGATAATGCTATATTTCTTGTACAAACCCAGATGGTTTCTGAAGAAATATAGCAATATACACTCACTGGACACTTTTTGAAAGTAAAAAAGTCATAAAAACCCATACTCGAAACTGGTGCTCTGCATTTAACCCATCAAAGAGTGCACACACACACAGCTGTGAGAAAGTGAACACACCATGAACACACACCCGGAGCAGTGGGCAGCTATATATCCAGCGCCCGGGGAGCCAGTGGGGGTTCAGTGCCTTTCTCCCCGCAACCTACATCTCCTGCCAGCAGACTCGAAACCTGTGACCATCTAGTTACAAGTCCAACTCTCTAACCATTAGGCCACAGCTGCTCCAGGTTTTTAGGTACACTTGTTCAACTGCTGACTACAAACATGGCAAGACAATTTGCTGAAGCTCAAATTGAGCATCAGAATGGAGAAGAAAGGTGATTAAAAAGGTGATAGTCACTCAAAGTGACTTTAAGTGTATCATCATTGTTGAAGCCAGGCGGGCTTGTCTGAAGATTTCAGAACCTGCTGATACTGTGCATGGGCAAAAATGGCTTGTTAATGTGAGAGCAGAATGGCCAGACTGGTTGAGCTTATAGAATAGCAACAGTAGCTCAAATAACCCTTCGTTACAACCAAGCTATGCAGAGGAACATCTCTGAATGGACAACACAACAGAAGACCACATTCCTGACAGCAAAGAACATTACCAAATTCTGACTCTACCTCCTGGCCCTTCTTGTGATGGCTACTTTGAGCACGATAACACACCATGTCTCAACTCTAAAATAATCTCAACTGGCTTCTTGAACATGACAATGAGTTCAATATACTATACAGTTCTCAATCCAATAGAACACCTTTAGGATGTGGTGGAACTAGGGATTTGCATCATGGATGTGCAGCCAACAAATCTGGTGCAACTGTGTGACGCTATAATGTTAATATATGCTAAAATATCTGAGAAATGTTTCCAGCACCTTGTTGAATCTATGGCATGAAACATTAAGGCAAAGTTCTAAAGACAAAATGTACCTTATAAAGTGGCCGGTGTGTAAAATGAAGATATATGAAATACATTTATGATAATTTTATGGTGTGTTTGCGGTTGCCTTTGTAAAGCTTGCAGTTCTTTTAATTTTAGTCACAGGGAAGAGACATTTTGTGTTTCAATGAAAAATGTGATGTGTTGGTACAACTTGAGAATGAGTAAAGGACACATTTTATATTTGAGTAAATTTAAAGCCAAGCCTTAATTTGATATGAGTTATATTTGTATATGACATGTTAATTGCTTATTTAGTAGTATATACATATGTGTAGCTGTACTAGCAGAAGTGCATCTCTAGAGGGCAGTGTTACAGTAGTCCTGAACTGAACCCAGATCAGTGTTTTCTATGGCTCTACTGTCTTTGCTCACTCATCCAGCAATATTCGGACCAGTTTATGTAGTTTTCAGGCAATTCGTGTGTGATGTGTTTCCAAGAATCCAGATCAACGGAAGTACCCTCAAAAACGGAAACGGCACCAAGTTATGACTACCAAAGTCCTCCTAGAGTCATTTGTCATTTGTTTTGATTCACTTAGTTTGCTCAGTCACAGAATTTAAAATATATTTGTCAAGTTAGCCTTGACTGGTTTGTTTACTAACCATGTATGGTAAAAAGGTTTCAATGGCTACTCATTTTCTTATTTGGGGAACTCTTGTGTCTAACATGATACATGAAAGTGTAGTCAGCTACAATAAATTCATGAAGTTGTCCATTTTATTTAATTACAATGATATCAAAAGTGTGAAATGAGTACTGTAATGTGATCTGTAACTAATATAAGTAAACTCAAATTGAATGTGTAAATTTAACAAAGTATTCATAATAATTCTCTCTCTTTCTCACAGGGAGCAGATCTTCAAACAGTCCACAGAGCTGGTGTGCCGTGCATATGGAGAGGTGTACAAATGTGTCACCAACCCTACAAATGCCTATAAAGATGCAGAGCCTGTCCTGCACAGAACCCCACAGCAGGTACAAACCCTGCTGTCCTGAAATGTGCCGCGCACACCCTACAAACTGTGACGCACGGATTTGGCTTCCGGATTCAGTGTTCTGAGACTGACACTGGATTCTAGCCACAAGACAAGACCATATTCAAATACTCGTCTGGTGATGGGGAGGGGTTTATCATTATTAATCGTTAATTATGTTAAAACAAAGACACTCCATTGATAATGAGTATGTACAGAAAAAATATCTTTCTAGATTTCTCAAATGTTGCTCTGAGGATGCTGCTGTTTCCCAGAGGAGAGGAGAGGACAGCCCACACTGAGAAAAAAATATTTGTTTTTCCATGCCATGTGAATGGAGAGCTCCACTTGCAGGCTCAGGGACGCAAACTATAGACCATTTCATTGCCACAAACAGATTCACATGCACTGAAATATACATAAAGTAATTTCATTATATACACGGGGGCTTTTTTCGTTCACCACCACAGACGCCTGATATGACTCAGCATCAGTATGTAATCAGAAACAGCTCTGTCTTTCTTCCCTTTAAATAATGTTTGTTTGTTTGTTTTTAAACTGCATTATAATACACACTTAAAAGTTCACAGACTTGTCTGTCTCACCATTTTTTCCCCTCTTAACTTTTTTGAAGCAGTGAGTTAAAAGAAATTGTGCGGCCACCCAGTGAAGAAGTTGACCAATGGGGAGAAAGTTGAAGGCATTCTCTCAGACAATGGTGCTTTCATGTCATCGGCCCAATGGGCAGTCACGCCATCATTTAATTGCCTACAAAACGCCTGCCAGTGCTCATTCGTCAACTAAATTTAGCAGAACACTGAAAAACAGTGGAGAAAAAAAGCAGTATTACTCTCAGACTATTAATAGAAGTTTGTACCAGTTCTGAAATGGAAGCCGAAAGAATCGTAAGGCCTAGCAGAAGTACAGGGTGACAGAGAAAGACCATTAGGATGTGAGGAGACTACAGTGAACTTAGTGTGTGAGAGTCGCTGGGGGCCACATGACCTCTCATCTGCTGGAATATTTTGAGCGTGTCACATGGCCACATTAAAGTGACTCTCCCCGCAGTGCCCGTAGCTAAGATGCCCCTCACTTGCCTCACATTCAGCTTGAGGCTTTCAGCTAGCAAAAAGCAAAGTCAAGTGAAGTACAAGTGCAACACTGTGGTGTACTGTGAAATGGGTTATGAATATAGATGACTATTTTTAGCCCAGATCACATCTGTGGGAGGCACGGAAACCCGTTTTGGTTATCGCACAGCATCTAAACCTGCAACACATCATCTGAACTGGAAACATTTTGTGTGTGGTGCAGGGTCAGTTTGAGTAGGTTTCAAAAGTGCATGCTTTTTCTACATTCATTGGTTGCAAAAAGTATTCGAACACTGAAGTAAAGTGGTGTAACACGTACATTTTACCCGGAAAGCCTGAAATGTGAAATAATAAAAATGGTACAATATATTGAACTCTTAGACAAAAAAAAATGTAATTTTTTATTTATATTGAGTAATATTAATTAACTACATGTACTTATTATGCATATGGTTTGGATTAGGGTTTGGTTTAGGGTTACTTGCTAATAATTATGCATACTCAATTGTTTTTATAGTAAGTACATGTAACGTGTAACAAGGACACCTTAAAATAAAGTGTAAAAAAAAAAAATATGTGATTTTTTTTTATTTGTATACCTTTTTTATTTATACATACATATAAAACACACACACATATATATATATATATATATATATATATATATATATATATATATACACAATACTTTTTACAATACAGATTGTGTCAAAGCAGCTTTACAGTATTAAACGGGAAAATTGTGTGTTGAAGGAACTAAAACTCCATCGTTCTCCTCTGGCCAAGCGAAACCAGCAGTTTAATTCCAGGCTGCAACAAAGTCAAATTGTCCAGAGGACTCATCTGGTTCCCATACAATGTACTTGTTGTGCTCATATTGTATTGCAAAACATTTTTGCTGCCATTGAGGTGGAATATAGGTAAGGTTTGGGACAGTTTTGGTGGTATGGGTAGGTTTAAGCATGGGTTTAGGGATAAGGTATGGGTCAACAGTGTTGTATCTACAAATGTAATTACAGAAATTAATTACAGATGCATTTACATGCAGGTATGTTTTGTAATTATAAGTACAAAAATAAAGATGGGAGAGATGTGTTTTAAGCGGATTCTTGAAGATGGCTAAGCTGCTTGGATTGAGTTTGGCAGGTCATTCCACCAAGAGGGAACATTTAATTTAAAAGTCCATAAAAGTGACTTTGTGCTTCTTTGGGTTGGCACAACCAAGCGATGTTCACTTGCAGAGTGCAAGCTTCTAAGGGGCACATAAGTCTGAATTAAAGGGGTGCAGAACCAATGGTGGTTTTGTAGGCAAAGATCAATACCTTGAATTTTATGCGAGCAGCTATTGGTAGCCAGTGCAAATTGATAAACAGAGGTGTGACGTGTATTCTTTTCATCTGATTAATTTTTAATCTTGCTGTTGCATTCTGGATTAATTGTACAGGTTTGATAGAACTGGCTGGAAGACCTTCCAAGAGATCATTGCAGCAGGAAGAGTTGTGCAGCATGTTCTGAAAGAAAGGGTCTGATCTTTTTTATGTTGAATAAAACAAATCTGCAGGACCGGACAGTTTTAGCTTTGTGGTCAGAGAAAGTCAGCTGATCATCAATTTTAACTCCAAGGTTTCTGGCTGTTTTTGAAGGAGTTATGGTTGATGTGCATACCTTGATGTTGAAATTGTGATGAAACGATGGGTTTGATGGAACCACAAGAAGTTCTGTCTTGGCACAGTTTAGTTGAAGGTGATGGTCCATCATCCAGCAAGAAATGTCTGTTAGACAAGCTGAGATGTGAGTAGCTACCGTCGGATCATCAGGATAGAATGAGAGGTAGAGTTGAGTGTCATCATCAATTTACTGTGATTAATCAACTAGGGAAGTATGGTATTATTTATTTAAAACAATAATATATATATATATATATATATATATATATATATATATATATATATATATATATATATAAATATTTCAACTGTGGTGTCTTATAATTATTTTTATTTTTAAATCCCCTTTGAGTGAATGTGGCTTAAGTGTCCACTTAAGTGTTAAGTGTTTTGGCCAATGTATAACAATACTTTGGGCTTTAAGAGAATATTAACAGAAAATGTTGTAATTAATCACTTACCCCCATGTCATTCCAAACCTGTAAAAGCTTAAAAAAATCTGTGATTCAACCGTAACATTATGAAGCGAGAAAAGAGAATACCTGTATGTGAAGAAAACAAAAATAAAGACTTTTTTTCAACAATTCATTGAACCACTGATGGCAGATGGACTATTCTGACGATTTCTTTCATACTTTTCTGGACCTTGACGGTGTAATTTATTTGGCAGTCTGTGGGACAGTCACAAGCTCCCAGTTTTCATCCAAAATATCTTAAATTGTGATCCAAAGATGAAAAAGCTTTTACGGGTTTGGAACGACATAGTTAATGAGTTAGTGATTAATGACAAAATTTTCATTTTGGGTGGAGTATCCCTTTAAGTTTATTTTAAGTCTGTTCCTGCAGGCCGCACTGTACAGCCATAACTCTTAACCATACATGCTTTTTAATGTTACGCTATAAGACGTTATCTAAGCGGGGTCAATACTGAGGTGTTGGACTCTGTAATGTGATGACATCATGGCTGTGGATATACTGCTGGATTCAGATCTAGACTAACCCCACCCCAACCCGTCCAAACCCACAATCAACACAGACTAACATACTGCAGCAAATGAAAGCTGATGTAGTCCTTATATTGTAAGCAGACGAGTTTTGTGGTTTGTTGCAAGCCCCTATAGAGTTTATTGTTGTTGGATATAGAGCAGAATTATTTTCGTAGGATTGATATACTACTATATATATATATATATATATATATATATATATATATATATATATATATATATATATATATATATTTACACACACACACACACACACACACACACACACACACATATATATAATATATAATATATTGGAAAAGAGACAATCACGTTAACATTAAAAAAAACTATAATAGTATATCAGTGACATGAAAATAAGGCTGCTTTATATACAACAAAAAAACTGTATAGGGATTTGCAGCCTGTTAAAAACCTTCAAACTTATTTAAACATGAAACCTTATTATAATTATTATATACATATTTTTTTAATTCTCACAAAATTAAAATGACTTTTAACACTGTATTGTTACAAGTATTATTATAGTTATTTTCCTTGTTGAGACTGAGCCTTTAGTCTGGTCTAGGATGATCTAGTCTTGGTCTAGATCTTGGGTTACACTTTATTTAAAGGTGTCCTAATTATACATTTAAGTACTGAGTAATATTAATTAACTACATGTACTGTACTTATACTTACTATATGGTTAGGATTAGGTTTTGGCTTAGGGTTACTTGAATGTAATTAATTATGCATAATTTACTTTTATTATAATAGTAAGTACATGTAATGTGTAACAAAGATACCTTAAAATAAAGTGTTACCAGGTCTTGTATTGTCTGCTCTTGACTCAAACTCAGGTTATTACAACAACAAGTACATAAATACCACCTACAAACATGACTCGTTTGATTGGTCACCTGTTATCAGTTGTTTTTTTACACCTTCACTTCCCACTAAAAGGTTCGCAAAAAGTGCTTAACTGTGTTATAAACATTTATACCTGCTCATGTCGGTGAAAGTGTTCTGTGTTAATGAGTATTACACCAGCTGGTGGTTTGGGTTTGCACATGTATCAGTGTGCAATGAAGCACATGGCCGTATTTAAGTAGACGCACACACGCTCATTCCTTCCCATTAGCACGTGTTATATGGCGGCTGCACCAGTGTGCAACAGGTGTTGTGTTCCATTGACAGGTGTAAGAGGAACCATTAGGGTTAACACTTCAGCGCACACAGCTGACATATCCATCAATCCATTCATCCGTCCATTTCTCTGTCTGTGATATCTTAATTAACCAGAAATGCCCTGCATTTGCCCTTTTGACCTACTTTGCATTTGAACCGGTTTCTGTATTCATTAAACTGGCTGATACAGCTGGCAGGAGTTCAGTTTGCTTGGAACACTTTGCCCCATACTGTGTCCCAATTCACATTAGGTACATACTTTTGAGTGTGTTCTTAGACAATATGCGATGTTATCATTTTGAATTGGAAGTCACAGAGTCGTTTGTGGGCTTTTCGTTGTTAAATGTGCTATATGTAGGATTGACACAGAGTGGTTGAACTAGGTATTGCAGTCCAAATTCAAAATATTCACCCGGCTCCTCCTCCTCAGACTTGTAGCACACGTAGGTTGCCAGATTGACGACACAAACAGGAACGAGCGCACTTGAGGATGAATGGAATGAAATTGCCAACTGGCAACCCGGGGTACTGAAATATAATTTTGCTAAACTTGCAGTGGGTGGGTTTAACAAAGCAAAACAAACAACAACATTCCAGCATTCAAAGGAGAATAACTGACTGCAGCATTGATTTTTCAGATAACCAAGTTTGCTAATTTAGCATGTTTCTTAAAAATATGCAAACATATTATGGTATTTTTATGATTTAGTAGAGTCGAAATGTTACATACAGCACCTTTAACTAAAAGTAAAATATTAACTTTATTTTTTGTTAGTTCAAAAAAGTTGAAATAAAATAAAACTGAATGAAAAATGTAACTGAATACTATATTGATTAAAACTAAAATGGAAATAAAAAATGAAGCTACAGTAAATAGAAATATTTTAAACAAACTAATATAAAAAAACACAAAAGCACTTAAAAATACTAAAATTGGAGAAATGCAATTATATATGTATTTTTTATTATTATTCTTATTACAAAATTCCAATAATAAACATAATTTATTATCTTTAATTTGTGTGACCGATTGTTCTAGCCTCCATTGGCAGCACTTAGCATACGCAAACTAATAATCGTTCTTCTTACTATACAAAAACAATATGAATTCATATCAGAGGGTTGAAAAGATGTAGTACAACTTACTGTATATCTCTCATGCATATTTATTTGACTTTATTTAATTTAGAATTTCATTTATTTTAATTAAGTTTGAATAAATCTCCTAACTCTTTCATTACAATGCCTGAAAATTGTTTTATAACATCCACTGTATTAAAAGACATATTGACAAATATTTTGAGCATAAACATAGTAATTACGTCATTAGAAAGCAGAAACTAAAAATATGACCATTTTCATTTAGTACATGTAATTAAAAATGTGTTTCTGGGTCAAAATGACTGGGTCAGGCTTAAATGTCATAAATCTGTGTCTTTAGCCACATACCCTCTTGTTCGTTTTTTACACACATGAATAGTATGCAAATAAGGAATGGTGCATGAGAGTCAAGATTTGGGTCAAACTGATTTTGGAAGTGCACAGAAAGGCCAGCTCAATTTGATGTGATAAAGCTGTTCAATAGGATGCAGTGGTTAATCACTGAGTGGTGTTGGACTTTGTCCAGGGCTGCCACGAGCTCTGGATGATGTCAGACATCCTTTAGACTGAATCCAATTGATATCTTGATCTATTGCATATCTAATTAATTAAAGTGAAATACAACCAGTCTATCTGTGTCAATAATACTCATCTGTTTCCAAGGCAATATCGTAGGTTTGTTTAATCTCCTTCAATAGATTTGTGCATTGCTCCTTGTTCTTCCCCATTCTTCATGATTCTTCAAACCTTTTTCTGTGGGAATTAACCATTGCAGCCAAATTCTTAAGACTGATATTCTGTGGCTAATCTTGGCACCTGTCTCCTCCCTTTTGCATTAATCAAAATATAATGAATGCTTTGGATAATCAATATACATCATTACCCCTTGTTTTAGCTATTGAGGTAAATTAGGATTATTTTTGAAATGCTCTATGATTGCACCAAAATGCAATGAATGACATGTTGACAGTGATGGGTTTAATCGTAGTTAAAAAAAAATAACACACACATGCATATTTATATACATACATGCATATATATATATATATATATATATATATATATATATATATATATATACAAACCCGATTCCAAACACTACAATTTGTGAATAAAAACAGATTGCAGTGATGTGGAAGCTTCAAATTTCAATATTTTATTCAGAATACAACACAGATGACATATCAGATGTTTAAACTGAGAAAATTTATAATTTTAAGGGACAAATAAGTTGATTTTAAAGGGGGGGTGAAATGCTATTTCATGCATACTGAGTTTTTTACACTGTTAAAGAGTTGGATTCCCATGCTAAACATGGACAAAGTTTCAAAAATTAAGATGTACGTTTGAAGGAGCATTTCTGTTCCAAAAATACTCCTTCCGGTTTGTCACAAGCTTCGGAAAGTTTTTTTCGAGTATGGCTCTGTTGTGACGTTAGATGGAGCGGAATTTCCTTATATGGGTCCTAAGGGCACTTCCCCCGGAAGAGCGCGCGTTCCCGTATAGCAGAGCACTGAGAGCACAGCGAGAGCGTCGCGAAATGTCACAAAAGAAGTGTGGTTTTGGTTGCCAGGGCAAGACAACCCTGCACAGATTACCAAAAAAAACCATCATTAAGGGACCAGTGGATGGAGTTTATTTTTACAGAGCATCAACGGAGTTGTGCAAGTGTTTTTGTTTGTTCCCTGCATTTCGAAGATGCTTGTTTTACAAAAAAGGCCCAGTTTGACGCCGGATTTGCACATCATTTATTTCTTAAGGATAATGCAGTCCCAACGAAAAAGGGTCACGATCGTGTGTTGGAACCGCATGCGGTGAGTAAAACTGCTTCAAATATCTCTGTGTTGTTAACTTAGCTATCGGCGCGTAAGCACATCGAGCAAACAACATGCGATGTTATCATCAAACTGCACTTTCCACATGTACAGCTTAAAAAAAAAAAAAAAAAAAAAGACGACATAAAGTGGAACTTAGTCATTTTCCAAAACCGCTAAGCAAATATATACAGTTTCAGTACATGAAATTTGTTTTTCCGGGACAAATCGGTACAGACTATCTTTCTCTTATGAATATAATAAAACTAAAGACTTTTTGGAGTTATGAAGGATGCAGTACTACTCTATAGGTACTCAAGATTAACAGGATATTGAGTGAAAACAAGCATTTCACCCCCCCCCCCCCCCCCCTTTAAATTTCATGGTATCAACACATCTGAAAAAAGTTGGGACAAGGCCATGTTTACCACTGTGTGGCATCCCCTCTTCTTTTTATAACAGTCTGCAAACAGCTGGGAACTGAGGAGACAAGTTGCTCAAGTTTAGGAATGTCTAATACAGGTTTCTAGTTGCTCAACTGTATTAGGTCTTTTTGTCGCATCTTCCTCGTTATGATGTACAGAATGTTTAATATGGGTGAAAGATCTGGACTGCAGGCTGGCCATTTCAGTACCTGGATCCTTCTTCTTATGCATCCATAATGTTGTAATTGATGCAGTATGTGGTCTGGCATTGTCATGTTGGAAAATGCAAGGTTTTCCCTGAAAGAGACGACATCTGGATGGGACCATATGTTGTTCTAGAACTTGGATACCTTTCAGCATTGATGGTGCCTTTCCAGATGTGTGAGCTGCCCATGCCACACGCACTCATGCAACTCCATACCATCAGATGCAGGCTTCTGAACTGAGCGCTGATAACAACTTGGGTTGTCCTTGTCCTCTTTAGTCCGGATGACATGGTGTCCCAGTTTTCCAAAAAGAACTTACAATTTTGATTAATCTGACCACAGAACAGTTTTCCACTTTGCCATAGTCCATTTTAAATGAGCATTGGCACAGAGAAAACGCCTGCGCTTCTGGATCATGTTTAGATATGGCTTCTTTTTTGACTTCTAAAGTTTTAACCGGCAACGGCGAATGGCACAGTTCACAGACAATGTTTTCTGGAAGTATTCCTGAGCCCATGTTGTGATTTCCATTACAGTATCATTCCTGTATGTGATGCTGTGCCATCTAAGGGCCCGAAAATCACGGGCATCCAGTATGGTTTTCCGGCCTTGACCCTTACGCACAGATATTGTTCAGGATTCTCTGAATCTTTGGATGATATTATGTACCGTAGATGATGATAACTTCAAACTCTTTGCAGTTTTTCTCGGAGAAAGTCCTATCCGATATTGATCCACTATCTTTCACCGCAGCATTAGGGCAATTGGTAATCCTCTGCCCATCTTGACTTCTGAGAGACACTGCCACTCTGAGAGGCTCTTTTTATATCCAATCATGTTGCCAATTGACCTTATAAGTTGCAAACTGGTCCTCCAACTGTTCCTTATATGTATATTTAACTTTTCCGGCCTCTTATTGCTACCTGTCCCAACTTTTTTGGAATGTGTAGCTCTCATGAAATCCAAAATAAGCTAATAATTGGCATGACCTTTCAAGATTTCTAACTTTCAACATTTGATATGTTATCTATATTCTATTGTGAATAAAATATAAGTTTATGAGATCTGTAAATTATTCCATTCCTTTTTTACTCACAATTTGTACAGTTTCCCAACTTTTTTGGAATCGGATTTGGATATACATAGTAAGGACGTGGAGTAAGGTGCAATTTCACCAAAAACATTTATTATGGTTTCAGAAAAGTAACGAATGTACACAAACTCACAGATCATATTAAAAATAAAGACAAAAGAACATAAAAATTAAATAATACTCAAAACCCAAAACCAATACAACTTAATCTTCACTTTAATAAAAAAAGAAAATCGGCAAAACAAAAGGCAACACAGCAAAAGAAAAGGCAGCTTGTACCCAGCGGGTGACAGGGAATGAGTAGATGCAGTACCTATGCCCTTTATTATCATCAGGAATGACATCTGAGTGCCAGAGAGTGAGAAAATAAGCTTATCTAATGTAACATGAAACAGAGACATGGTGTCCCAGAGACTGTAGCGGGAAGCTCAGTGGAGCGCTCGGGTCTCTTCTTCATGTGGTTATTCATTGCTCTGTCAGAGAGCCAGACGCTTGTGGTCGGAGCTGTTAAAAAAAAAAAAAAAAAAACCTTGCCTGCATTTCTGACACATTAAATGGGAGTGGAACTTTTTATAACACTCTCCAACTAATTTGGACCACTCAGTGCCACGTCAATATTACAGTTTTCAATCTCCCTTTAATTTGAGGACAAAAAATAGACGCTCTACTTTTACTTAGGAGAAAAATACTTTTGTTTTTGCAGTTAGCATTTAGATAAACACATTAGAGTTAAGAATCACAAATCATTAATATCTCACTTGCTTCTCCTATACGCACTGAAAAAAGCAAATTGAGATTAATTTTCTTGCTCTATACCCTTATATGTCAGCAAATGTCTCAGTTGTCCCAAAGGATTTATGAGAAACATCTGAGACAAAGATGAAACATTAAGTTTTTACGAACAATCTCCAATTTTGCTAAGCCTGCAAATCATGAATTTCAATATGAATTAAAGCTTCTCATAAAAGCATTGTAGGAGAAACGTTTGAGAGGACATGACCTCATTTTTTTTATTTATATAGTGATTTAAAGATTGTGTCAAAGCAGCTTTACAATATCAAACATGAAAATAGTTTGTCAATAATGCAAGAGGACAATTTTCCAGTTAAAGTCAATTCATTGATCATTCAGTGATGTCATTATCGAGTTCAGCTGTCTTCTAAAAGTGTCTGTGCAATCAGTCAAGCGTCCCCAACTAAGTAAGCCAAAGGCGAAAGGGTCAAGAAACCCGAACCTTTTATTTCTCCTAAGAAATTTTAGCAGAAACATCTGAGACAGTGTTAATACAGTGCTACATTGCACAGTACAGCCGAACGCCCCTCACACTGCCCCAGAATGCTTTTACTGTACTGAACATGCCAACGATGTCCTATTGTGCAAATATTGTGCTTTTGACTCCAAAGAATTGTGTTTGCTTAGCTAATGTGAACACTTTGTCCGGATTCCTGGAACCTTTACAAAACCACTTACATAATTTCAAAATAGTGCCACTTCAGACCCTGTTTTTGGCTCTGTCGTGGATCATTGTTGTGCTTTTTTTCTCTCTCTCTCTGTGATGCTGTTATTGTGTTTGTTGTTGAGTGGCAGGAAGGGGGTGACGCAGTTGTAAATATTCAGCTCTGAGAGCTCCGGCATAATCTCTGTTGGCCGGAGTCATGATTACATGGTGTACTACATCAGAGGGCTGATAGTAGAGTCGGGTTACTCATTCATGACTTTATGTCTGGTATTTTAAAACCATGATGTTGACAGTTACTTTCACCATAACAGTGACTAATTGGTTTATAAATATTAATATTGTGGTGATATTAGGACTGTCTATATATTTTATTCAATAGATAAATAAAATATAATGTATTACAATATCAACCATGACCTTTTGTACATTTTAACTAATATAATAAAATAGTATATAAAAAAAAAAAAGCATTAAAAATAAGGATTTACAGTAGGAGACTGCTATTTTTAAAATACTTTTTCAATAAAGATCTTTTTTTTCTAACGCTTGATATTGTTATTCTGTTTTTTATTTTAAATACATTTTAAATATGAAAATGTTGCTTTTATTTTTAAGAAAATTAAGATTTTTTTTTTTTTAATAAAGTTTTTTAGTCAAGTAACCTTCATTTATATAGTGCTTGTAACAATACAGATTGTGTCAAAGCACTTTAAAGTATAAAATAGGAATATAGTGTGTCAATAACCTAAAATGGCAAAAGTAAACACTCAATTTTCAGTTAAAGGCAGTTCATCATTGATTTCAGTGATGTCATCATCCAGCTCAGTCCTGTTTTAAAAGTATCTGTGCAATCAAGTCGACATTAACTAAGCAACTAAGCAAGCCAGAGGCGACAGCGATAAGGAACCAAAACTCCATTGGTGACAGAATGGAGAAAAAACTTTGGGAGAAACCGTCCTAGGGCCAGTTCTCCTCTGGCCAGACGAAACCAGCAGTTTAATTCCAGGCTGCAGCAAAGTCACATTGTGCAGAGGACTCATCTGGTTCCTGTGGCCTTGTCCTGTTGGCTGTTTAGGAGACAAGGTCTTCACTGGGGATCTGTCTCTGGGGCTCATCTAGTTGTCCTACTTTCCATTGACATTCCGGGCTGTTAAGGTCATTCCTAGGTGCTGATCCATCATCTGGTCTGGATACGAACTGGATCTGGGTGACTGCAGTGACCCTCTGATCACTTTACTTTATGTAAATAAAGTAACACTTTATTTTGATAACCCACTTTAGAAATTCTACTAATAGCAAGTAAGTTTGCAATTATCAACTAGCAGTCACTAGAGTATTAGCAGACTTTAATATCTTCCAACTCTTTAATTTGATGGGTCCACAACATACAACATACTGACTAGAAGAAACTGGCAAGTATATGTCTACTAACCCTAAACCTAATCTAACAGTCTACTCGGAGAGTTAGTAGACATGTAGCTTCAAATGAATGAGAATTAGTTCACAGTTCATTAGTTCAAAGTTACTTATAGTTAATAGATGTCTAAAGTGGTCTATCAAAATAAAGTGTAACCTATATGTGACCCTGGACCACAAAACCAGTTTTCAGTCGCTGGGGTATATTCTTGGCAATAGCCAATTATAGATTTTTCATTATGATATTAAGTGAAAAGATCATGTTTCATGAAGATGTTTTGTAAAATTCCTACTGTAAATATATCAAAACTCAATATTTGTTTATTAATTTTGCTCCCTCAGATTCCAGATTTTCAAATAATTGTACCTCTGAATATTGTGGCCAAATATTGTTCGGTCCTAATAAACCATACATCAATGGAAAGCTTATTTATTCAGCTTTCAAATTATGTATAAATCTCAATTTTGAAACAATGACACTCAAGACTGGTTTTGTGGTCCCTTGGTCACACACATATCAGTAATTTTATGTAAAAATGAAATCAATATAAAAGTAGATTTTTTTTAAATCTATGACTTGTTCAACCTTTTTATTCCATATAGAATTTAAGCGACTATTCCTGTCATTACAACAATAACTACAAGTACAACTACTGTACACAGCTTCATCCTTTATACTCTGTTTTCTGTTTTTTCACGCAGAAGTCCGTTCCCCTTGTCAATAGCTCGCTGGTGTAAATCTATATCTCAGGGTCATGACAGGTGAGGTAAATTGTTGTGCTGCGTCTTGTGGGTGTCAAGGTCAATCAATAAACAGAGCAGAGACGACAAAACAGAAGGAAGGGGAACATGTTTTAGAACCATTTCCCCTCTCTGATACTGAATCATTTATCATGAAACCTGTTTCTTTGGTCATTAGTAGGGTTAGAGCACTCAGTGGGGTGCTGACCAACTGAATTAAGGAAAGACAGAAAGGCTGAGGTTAGAAGAGTAGGATGGGTGAATGCACAAGCACTACCGTAGAGGCCTTTAAAAGGGAGGCAATCGCCCTGGTTACTCAGTAACCCGGAGCAACAGTTGTCAATCACCTCTCCCCTAATACCCTTCACCCTCAGGCCCACGTGAAGAGGGACTGCTCCGAACCAGCTAGCTCTCTTTCTCTCTTAAAGGCTGGTTACCCTTTAGGGAGAGACTTATAGAGCCTTCATGAAATGACTAAAACACTTTGATCATAAATAGACTTCCTCCTTGTGATCTTTGCAATTGTTTTCAGGGCTGGGTGTGGTGGATCAGAGCTTTTAGTTAAATGTCAGCTTGTCAAATCAGCCAATTCTTCTTACGATTGTGTTGACATTCTGCATTTCAATACCAAAGCCATAATACAGTGAAATATGCACGGATATCTTCACCGCATGCACCATAATCCAGAGGCCCAAGAGGTTTGTATGACTCACTGGAGGAGTGGCGTGGCTTTTGTGCACTAGATGCATGTTGGGATTTTGTCACACACACACGTCCAGACTAGCACTGGGAGGTGCTGAATGGTTGGTGGCAAGAGGAACCAGACTTAACCAGTCAAAGTTCTGAGACTGCTTTCCACAGCCAGGGAGGGTGTGACTGAAGGCTGTTTGCAGGCCAGGATTTTGACTAACCCACAGAATGGTACAAACACAAAGATTCTGGTGAGGGTAATTCCATTAGGATTGACTCGAATAAAAGAGCTGCTTATGATGGATGCCCCAATTTTTGCCGTTTACTTTTCTATGAAGGCAACATAATAGTGCTGTATCAGTGATCCTCAGGTTGAGAAACACTGTAGTGATGAGGATGATGATGATGATGATGATGATGATATTTATAAAATGTTGCTGGACTGTTTGGGTACACCAAGTTTGGAAAAGTAATTTAATATTTATTTGATGCCATAGAATATATTTAAAAATGAATACATAAATTAGAATAAATGCATTGTCTTTTTAATAGTTTCTGTAGCTCAATTTCTTCCAGGTCATGATAGCACATTGCAGGACGTTCTTGGGATAATAAAATGTCATAAAAGTCATGAAAAATATAATATATTTTGTATATAAAACAATATATTTATAAATGTGTAATAATGTAATTTTTGAACTCAAAAACAGAGCTATAAAATGATAATAATAAAATCAAATAAAATGTATACAATTATTTATTTGTTGGTTTATTTACGAATTATATTTTGCGTTTAAATATGACATTTAAATAATTTTAATATGTAATATAAATAATATTATGTAAAACATTAGATAAAAAGTGACATAAAAAACTTAATTTAAAACTTTACTGATTTTTCCCTTTTAAATGTTCTACATTTTCTAAACTAATATTATACTTATTATACTTAATTATATAATAGAGCTTTAACTGAACTTTGGAATTTTTTTTTACAGAAAAGTGTCTGTGGAGATTTCTGGGTGGTTGAATATGCTGTTTACCATTACTCTTATTTAACTTTTTGGATTTTATAAACATTGGAAACCATACGAAAACAACCAGAGACAGAATATGTAATTCAAGAACAGTATTTATACAGTTTAAAAACTGTAGATAAAGATGTTGTGGTCTGCTGCTTTAAGTCATGTAACAAAAGCAGACTAGAAATGATTCAACAAATTTCAGGTTAGGCAAGTCATGGCTGGAAAACACTGAAAATTTGCCACATACAGAGTACTGTTTGTAATGGGGAAGGGAACTAACTGAAATAAACTAAACCCCTGATATAAAAGAAATCAAAATTTAGATTTAATAGTATAGATTCAAAGTTGAAAAAATCTTTTTTTTATGAACCAAATACAAAGAGAATACAAAGTGAGGCCCAATCAAATGCTCTCTAAAATGACCACATAAATGCATACGCTAATGCTATGGAAATCCCACATTTCTTTCCTGGCGTAGCATCAATAATGGTCTATTGAACAAAAGCTACATTCACAGACTTCCCTAAGAAGAGCAGAGCAAAGACAATAAGCAAAGCCATTACAGCAGGTTACTGTCCACCGCCGCTGTGAAAAGACTATCTCACGCTCTACATGACTCCTCGTTTTGTTCCTTTGCCTGCTCTGCTTTGGACAGCCATGTAAATGAATGGCCGTGGGTGAATCACACACGGATGAAGATTAAGTCTCGAGTCCTGACTCACAAGATGAATCATGCAACCTGTTGAGAGTCCAAGTCATCAGAGCAGCTGTCTCAACACACTGAGGTTACGAGCCTCCATCGGTACTCACGGTGGGATGTGTTTTTATGGCTATCAATCTGTGGGCGTATTATGGATTCCTTTTTCGATTTTTGGCCTGAGAGAGTTCAGCTGGTCTTCTTCACAATATCAAATGAACTCGGTGGCCGCTTCGAAACAGGTTGAAAAATAAACAGTTTTAAGTGTCCGTTCGGAAAAACATGGCCATTTACTGGCTAAGAAATGCTTCGTATTGTTTTAAGTTACTGTTACTCAGGAAAAGCTCTCTTGAGGTCATTTCCTGCCATTCAGCAGCGACAGATCTCCACTAACTTTTGGCCGTGAGTCCTGTGAGCTGGCAAACATGCTCCAAGCTGGTTTTGAAAATAAGCTTGGTAAGCAAATATCAATTGTTCCACTATGGTACACTTGTAAATGAAAACTGGGGGAAAAAAATATTTTGGAAAAAGTGATATTCATGCTCAGTTGTTCACTGTATATAACTTTTATCACTGTTTAGTAATTCATAAGAAAGAGTTTATTATATTTTTGTATATTTAAAAAAATAATAATGTAAAAAATGTAATTTAATTGTATGTCTATTTCATCTTTACTAATCATTCAAATGATTTGGATATTTTATATGATGTATTTAAAAAAATATATATTTAAGTATATTTTATAAGAAATATGTGTTTTGTATAATATTAGAAATTAAAATGAGAAAATTTGATCTATTTTATATATCTATTTAAAATGACATTTTGATTTGATAATAGTTTTTATGCAAGATTAATAATTACATTCATACACTTTTCTAAAGCAGCAGCTCTTTTAGAGCTTTGTTGTGGTCATGTACTGTGGCTATGAATCATATGAAGAGAGACCAGTCCAGATTCATATTTAGTCCTGCTTTCTGGTCGTTATAGAAACTGTTGATCAGATGGTCCACCGAGCAAGTGAGTCAGTGATGTGACTGCCCAGATCTCATCTGCTGTCACGAAATGAGAAGAGAACGCTGCTGATTGCATAATTGCCATCACGACTCGTATAATTACTTGCCATTTTAACAGATGCTTTTTTTTTCGTGCAAATCAAATTATAGTACACCAACTGCAGCCATCAGGAGCATTAGGGTCTCGAAACCAAGAACGATTACTGAGAATGTAAAACCAAAGGCAACGCTATAGAAAGACAAGAGCTGAATACTGCACTTTTTTTAGTAAATCACCTGTAAATATATTGTAAAAAATAATAATAATAATAATAATTAAACTGTGAACCAACTGTGGGTCCGTTTTTAAATAAGTATAATTATTAGAATAAAAAATTTCCTACAGATTAGAAATTCTATCTCAGCCATAAATGTATATTTAAGAATTTTATTAAGCTGTGAATAAATTATACAAAAATTGTACCTCTGTCTTTAAAAATTAATATAGTTAATATAATTAACATGTATTTAAGGATAAAAAAAATATATATCTCAGCTGTAAATATATAATTTAAGAATTTGTATAGAACATTAGATGTTTGGTCATTGACTAAAATTACTGTGTAATTGACTTAAATTACTGTAAGCCCACATCAATTCTTTAATAATTTTTCAAATGAACAGTAACATTTTCTATTAATAATACTACTACTACTAATAATACATTTTTAACATTTCTGTGTCTCATTAGAAAACTCATAAACTAAAATTATATATCAGCAAGGCAAGAGAACTATTAATCTGCTGCTGGTTCAACACAATCTTGACTGCTGTATATAGTTGCTGATTTTATATTATTATTATCAGTTTTTTTTTTATTATTTATAAACTTATGAAACTAAGCTTTAAGGTCCACCGCAGACGTAACCTTTAGTGCTAACAATGAGATTTTACAAACATAGTTGCAAATTTCCATGAGAGTGTATTGGCTACTCAGGTTGTCATGTACTAAACTAGTCATTCTCAGTCTCTGTGACCTAAACTGTTATGTTCCTCATTTTATATACTAGAAATTATTACTCAGATTTTGGATTATAGAGTCCTATGACGTTGTGCTGACGTAAAATTCTGGGGAATCACCGCTGCCATTTCACAACTCATTCATTTACTTGAGTGATGAAACATGACTAGTTGACCAAAATATATGTACTAGTCTTACTAACAGTTGATTTAATTTCAGTAAATGAATATTTTTAGAGTGCAGCTGAACTTTTGTTGGGAAGCAGGGCTTTAATTAATCTATCATGATTTGATTTGGAAAAGTCAGCAATTAATAAGGATCATGCAATTTAACCTTTATTAACCGTAGTGCTAACCATAATATGTGTTCGCTAACACTCATTTTTTTCATACAAGTTTTTCAGAAACCAGATTAAGAAGTCAGTGCCACTTTTTACTGTCACCCAACCAGCCCTCAAGCTATTTTTTTTAACCTGATCACAGATGCGGACCAGGACAGGATCACTTCTCACATACCTCCCAAGAGATACAGTACAAAGTATCCTGCTCAGACTTGTTGATCTGAAGCGAATCCAAATCCCGCTGGAATCTATCAAGGCTTTTGTCTTGTAGTAGCCTATAACTATTGAACTCTATATTTACTAGAGCAATCAGGCTAAGTCAGACCTCTGTACAGTATTTTATATTGTTTACTGTAACATCAAATGGATTAGATGTTGACAGAAAGGTTTCCACACTATAGTTGTAGGTGGAGATGTTTAACTTGGTTTGAAATGAGTAACTCGCATCATCTTTATTTTGGGGAATGATTAATTGACTTTGACTCAAGACAGATGGACCTAGCTTCTTTCTTAAATCTCATTTTATATGCCTGTTTATCTCTAAGTACATGTCTGTTCTTATTTTTATTTTATTTTTTTTCTTACACCACACCTTAGATGATGTATTGCGTTTCATGGCATTCTGTTACTGAAATGGTGGTGAACATTAATTTAATGTACTTTTATTAATTATTTTTATGTTCACATCTAGCTTTTTATTGTATGCTTACCTTTATCCTATTAAATTTAGTGTTTATGTAATTTTATGTATCCTAAATATATAACTGAATGATATTTGTACACATTAATTTTTAAAATACAGTATTGAAAATACTCATTAGTAAAATAGATAGATAGATAGATAGACAGACAGACAGGCAGAGATGGATGGATGGATGGATGCATGGATGCATGGATGGACGGACAGATGATAGATAGATAGAGAGATGGATGGATGGATAGATGTAACCTGCCTATTCTCTGCTCCAGACCACAGGCGTAACACTATGAGGCTAATGAGGGGTTAGTATTTCAGCTCAAGGGCTCAAAGCTCTCGAGACCTGGCCACGGCTCTCTTACTGTGGCCTGGATTCAGCGAGCCAAAGGCAGGCCGTGTTAATTAAAGCAGACTGATGAGAGAGGGACAGTGTGTGTGTGTGGACAGGAGAATGCAGACACCTCTTCTTTGAGGCTACTGGATCTTAAATAGTCCACTCAGAACACCACAGGTGCATCCTGGGTTAATTCATTACAGGACATTCTGTGCAATCTTATTCCTTATTACGGTAATCTTAAATCAGGTTATGTAAAGCTGTTTAGTACTTTTTATAACATTTGTAATAGTGAATGTAATATTGTCATTCACTCAGCTTGTATAATGCTAATGCAGCTGATCAGGGGGCACAATGATCCCCGGCTTTACAAAGTCTTTGTGGGAAAAGCCAAGTTAATCTACAGTCAAACTGCTTGACCAAAAAACTACAAAAATATGATGAATAGCAGCATGTAACTATGTATTGCATTACAAAACTGAGGATATAAAATTTTCATTAATTCATTCATTCAAAAAAGCCACCCGCTATAGGTTGTGTTGTATTTTCTTTCTAACCAGGCGCTGATGGCCTGGTTTGGAAAGCTCCTGATAGAGGAGGAAATCACATGTGCTGTACAGCGTAGCAGGTGGCAAGCTCTGACTTGACAGCAATTAGATGTACAAATCTTTGATTAGGTTCATGGGAGCACAGTCATTAGAGGAGCTGATTGATTCCCTGTCTCTGTCTATGTTTTTCCCATGCATTCATCACCTCTTTCTCTGTGTGTGTGTGTGTGTGTGTGTGTGTGTGTGTGTGTGTGCGTGCGTGCGTGCGTGTGTGTGCGTGTGTGCGTGCGTGTGTGTGTGTGGGTCGGCATAAAGTGTGAGGTGAGATGTAAAAACTATTTCACATAATAATAATAGGATAAATATATTATAAAAACAGTATTTGTTAATATATTAATTAAATATGAATTACATATTGTCTAAATACATTACCACATATACATATTTAAATAATGGTCGGATATTATATTTATTAATATTAAATTGTTACCTAGTATTATTGGTTACACTGAACCTGGGAAAATTTCACTAACTTTTAACAACGTTTTATACATTTTTTTTTTTTTTTTTACTTTTTTTGATATCCCTATTGTATAGTGCTTTTACTTCATAAACAATCTATCGCACAATTTGTTTTTGATCATTAATTACAATAAAAATAAATATTGGATTAGCCCTTAATTAATTGAAAATATAATTAAAATTAAAGCTGCAAGCAGCGATGAACGGGCCCTCGCACCCGGGCTCACCGGCAGCGAGTGGCTTTAGTTAATAGGTGAACGGTGAGAAATATGCGTTTAAACTCATAAATATAAGTAGAATATATCAATGTTTATTCCATATATGTGCCAATCTTCCTGTTGCCAGCAGGTGGTGCTATCATTATAATGGAATATTGGCCTTCAGATGTGTTCAGGGCAGGACTTTTATCGAACATGTGAGGTTTGGGGAGGATTGGACATTTTATGCCTGAGTTACAACAACATCCTATTTCATGGCGAAACATCGAAATTTGTCAGACCGCCATGGACACGTCCTTTAGCGAAATCTCAAGATCTTCTCAATTTCAGATTGCAAAAGGCTTTAGATTACACTGACCAAGTTTGGTGTTGATCTGAATAAATATCTAGGAGGAGTTTGTTGAAGTACAACCCCTGAAAATGGCCAAAACAACACTAATTTTGCAGAGAAAATTCGAAATAACGGACTTCCTGTTGGGATTCGGATTTCGTACCAAGATACTTTTTTGTAGATATTGGTGTGTTACATGTGTGTACCGATTTTTGTACATGTACGTGAAACATAGCTCGAGGCGCACTCCGTTTAAAGTGTATACGCACTCCGTTGAAAGTGTATAGGTGGCACTATCGAGCCATTTTGCCACACTCGATGGAATATTGGCCTTCAGATCTGTTCAGGCCAGGACCCTTATCACACAAGTGAAGTTTGGGCAAGATCGGACATTTTATGCCTGAGTTATAACATCTTTTATTCCTATGGCGAGACATCGAACTTCATCACGGCGCCATGGACACACCTTTTAACAAAAACTCAAGATCTTCACAACTAAACATCACACAGGTCTTTAGATTAGACTGACCACAAAAAAGACATTGATGTCATAAAATTTCTAGGAGTAGTTTGTCGCAGTGTAAGATATGTAACTTCCTGTTTCCAATAGGTGGCGCTATGACTATAACTGAATATTGGCATGTAGATCTGTTCAGGTCAAGAGTCTTATCCAACATGTGAAGTTTGGGGCAGATTGGACATTGTATGTCTGAGTTACAGCAACTTCCTTTTTCATGGCGAAACATTGAAATTTGTCAGGCCGCCATGGACCCGCCCTTTCACGAAACCTCAAGTCCTTCGCAATTTAACATCGCAAATGGCTTTAGATTACACTGACCAAGTTTGGTGTTGATCTGAATAAATCTCTAGGAGGAGTTCGTTAAAGTACAACCCCTGAAAATGGCAAAAACAACGCCAATTTTGCAGAGAAAATTCAAAATAACCGACTTCCTGTTGGGATTCGGATTTCGTACCAAGAGACTTTTTTGTAGATATTGGTGTGTTACATGTGTGTACCGATTTTTGTACATGTACGTGAAACATAGCTCGAGGCGCACTCCGTTGAAAGTGTATAGGTGGCGCTATCGAGCCATTTTGCCACACTCGATGGAATATTGGCCTTCAGATCTGTTTAGGCCAGGACCCTTATCACACAAGTGAAATTTGGGCAAGATCGGACATTTTATGCCTGAGTTATAACATCTTTTATTCCGATGGCGAGACATCGAACTTCATCACGGCGCCATGGACACACCTTTTAACAAAAACTCAAGATCTTCACAACTAAACATCACACAGGTCTTTAGATTAGACTGACCACAAAAAAGACATTGATGTCATAAAATTTCTAGGAGTAGTTTGTCGCAGTGTAAAATATGTAACTTCCTGTTGCCAATAGGTGGTGCTATGACTATAACTGAATATTGGCATGTAGATCTGTTCAGGTCAAGAGTCTTATCCAACAAGTGAAGTTTGGGGCAGATTGGACATTGTATGTCTGAGTTACAGCAACTTCCTTTTTCATGGCGAAACATCGAAATTTGTCAGGCCGCCATGGACCCGCCCTTTAACGAAACCTCAAGTCCTTCAGAATTTATTATCGCAAAGGGCTTTAGATTACACTGACCAAGTTTGGTGTTGATCTGAATAAATCTCTAGGAGGAGTTCGTTAAAGTACAACCCCTAAAAATGGCAAAAACAACACCAATTTTGAAGGGAAAATTCTAAATAACCGACTTCCTGTTGGGATCCGGATTTCATACCAAGAGACTTTTTTGTAGGTATTGGAGTGTTACATGTGTGTACCAATTTTTGTACATGTACGTGAAACATAGCTCGAGGCGCACTCCGTTTAAAGTGTATAGGTGGCGCTATCGAGCCATTCTGCCACACCCGGTGGAATATTGGCCTGCAGATCTGTTCAAGCCAGGACTCTTATCACACATGTGAAGTTTGGGGAAGATCTGACATTTTATGCCTGAGTTATAACATCTTTTATTCCCATGGCGAGACATCGAACTTCGTCGTGGCGCCATGAACAAGCCTTTTAACGAAAACTCAAGATCTTCACAACTGAACATGGCACAGGCCTTTAGATTAGACTGACCACAAAAAATACATTGATGTCATAAAATTTCTAGGAGTAGTTCGTCGCAGCGTAAAATATGTCACTTCCTGTTGCCAATAGGTGGCGCTATGACTATAACTGACTATGGGCATGTCAATCTGTTCAGGTTCGGAGTCTCATCAAACATGTGAAGTTTGGGGCGGATTGGACATTGTATGTGTGAGTTATAGCAACTTCATTTTTCATGGCGAATCATCGAAATTCGCCAGGCCGCCACGGACACGCCCTTCAACGAAAACTCAAGATCTTCGCAATTTAACATCACAAAGGCCTTTAGATTAGGCATACCAAATTTGGTGTTGATTTGAAGAACTCTCTAGGAGGAGTTCGTTAAAATACAACACATGGAAATGACCAAAATTACACAAAATATGCTCATAATATTAAAAATAACCGACTTCCTGTTGGGTTTAGAATTTCGCTCCAAGAGTCTTTTTTGTAGGTATTGGTGTGTTACATATGTGTGCCAATTTTCGTGCATGTACGTGAAACATAGCTGGAAGGCTGTTGATTTTCTTGGTATAGGTGGCGCTGTCGAGCCATTTTGCCACACCCTCTTCTGAATCCTATATCAGACGAAAATTTTCACCAGGTTTGACGCATGTGCAAAGTTTCATGACTTTTTGAGCATGTTAAAGCCCTCAAAAATGCGATTCATTCGGGAGAAGAAGAAGAAGAATAATAATAATAATAATAATTAAAGCTGCAAGCAGCGATGAACGGGCCCTCGCACCCGGGCTCACCGACAGCGAGTGGCTTTAGTTAATAGGTGAACGGTGAGAAATATGCGTTTAAACTCATAAATATAAGTAGAATATATCAATGTTTATTCCATATATGTGCCAATCTTCCTGTTGCCAGCAGGTGGCGCTATCATTATAATGGAATATTGGCCTTCAGATGTGTTCAGGGCAGGACATTTATCGAACATGTGAGGTTTGGGGAGGATTGGACATTTTATGCCTGAGTTACAACAACATCCTACTTCATGGCGAAACATCGAAATTTGTCAGGCCGCCATGGACACGCCCTTTAACGAAACCTCAAGATCTTCGCAATTTAAGATCGCAAAAGGCTTTAGATTACACTGACCAAGTTTGGTGTTGATCTGAATAAATATCTAGGAGGAGTTCGTTAAAGTACAACCCCTGAAAATGGCCAAAACAACACTAATTTTGCAGAGAAAATTCGAAATAACTGACTTCCTGTTGGGATTCGGATTTCGTACCAAGAGACTTTTTCGTAGATATTGGTGTGTTACATGTGTGTACCGATTTTTGTACATGTATGTGAAACATAGCTTGAGGCGTACTCCGTTTAAAGTGTATACGCACTCCGTTGAAAGTGTATAGGTGGCGCTATCGAGCCATTTTGCCACACTCGATGGAATATTGGCCTTCAGATCTGTTCAGGCCAGGACCCTTATCACACAAGTGAAGTTTGGGCAAGATCGGACATTTTATGCCTGAGTTATAACATCTTTTATTCCCATGGCGAGACATCGAACTTCATCACGGCGCCATGAACACACCTTTTAACAAAAACTCAAGATCTTCACAACTAAACATCACACAGGTATTTAGATTAGACTGACCACAAAAAAGACATTGATGTCATAAAATTTCTAGGAGTAGTTTGTCGCAGTGTAAAATATGTAACTTCCTGTTGCCAATAGGTGGCGCTATGACTATAACTGAATATTGGCATGTAGATCTGTTCAGGTCAAGAGTCTTATCCAACATGTGAAGTTTGGGGCAGATTGGACATTGTATGTCTGAGTTACAGCAACTTCCTTTTTCATGGCGAAACATCGAAATTTGTCAGGCCGCCATGGACCCGCCCTTTAACGAAACCTCAAGTCCTTCGCAATTTATTATCGCAAAGGGCTTTAGATTACACTGACCAAGTTTGGTGTTGATCTGAATAAATCTCTAGGAGGAGTTCGTTAAAGTACAACCCCTGAAAATGGCAAAAACAACACCAATTTTGAAGGGAAAATTCAAAATAACCGACTTCCTGTTGGGATCCGGATTTCGTACCAAGAGACTTTTTTGTAGGTATTGGAGTGTTACATGTGTATACCAATTTTTGTACATGTACGTGAAACATAGCTCGAGGCGCACTCCGTTGAAAGTGTACAGGTGGCGCTATAGAGCTGTTCTGCCACACCCGGTGGAATATTGGCCTGCAGATCTGTTCAGGCCAGGACTCTTATCACACATGTGAAGTTTGGGGAAGATCGGACATTTTATATCTGAGTTATAACATCTTTTATTCCCATGGCGAGACATCGAACTTCGTCGCGGCGCCATGAACAAGCCTTTTAACGAAAACTCAAGATCTTCACAACTGAACATCGTACAGGCCTTTAGATTAGACTGACCACAAAAAAGACATTGATGTCATAAAATTTCTAGGAGTAGTTCGTCGCAGCGTAAAATATGTCACTTCCTGTTGCCAATAGGTGGCGCTATGACTATAACTGAATATGGGCATGTCAATCTGTTCAGGTTCGGAGTCTCATCAAACATGTGAAGTTTGGGGCAGATTGGTCATTGTATGTGTGAGTTATAGGAACTTCATTTTTCATGGCGAATCATCGAAATTCGCCAGGCCGCCACGGACACGCCCTTCAACGAAAAGTCAGGATCTTCGCAATTTAACATCGCAAAGGCCTTTAGATTAGGCATACCAAATTTGGTGTTGATTTGAAGAACTCTCTAGGAGGAGTTCGTTAAAATACAACACATGGAAATGACAAAAATTACACAAAATATGCTCATAATATTAAAAATAACCGACTTCCTGTTGGGTTTAGAATTTCGCTCCAAGAGTCTTTTTTGTAGGTATTGGTGTGTTACATATGTGTGCCAATTTTCGTGCATGTACGTGAAACATAGCTGGAAGGCTGTTGATTTTCTTGGTATAGGTGGCGCTGTCGAGCCATTTTGCCACACCCTCTTCTGAATCCTATATCAGACGAAAATTTTCACCAGGTTTGACGAGTGTGCAAAGTTTCATGACTTTTTGAGCATGTTAAAGCCCTCAAAAATGCGATTCATTCGGGAGAAGAAGAAGAAGAAGAAGAATAATAATAATTAAAGCTGCAAGCAGCGATGAACGGTCCCTCGCACCCGGTCTCACCGCCATAGTGTGGCTTTAGTAAAAAGGTGAACGTTGAGAAATATGCATTTAATGTCCTAAATATAAGTGGAATATATCAAAGTATATCCCATATATGTGCCAATCTTACCGTTGCCAGCAGGTGGCGCTATCATTATAATGGAATATTGGCCTTCAGATGTGTTCAGGCCAGGACTCTTATCAAACATGTGAAGTTTGGGGAAGATTGAACATTTTATGCTTGAGTTACAACAACTTCTCTTGCTGTGGCAAGACATCAAATTTTGTCATGGCGCCATGGAAACGCCCTTTAACAAAAACTCAAGATCTCCAAAAGTTAACATTGCACAGGCCTTTAGATTAGACTGACCACAAAATATATGTTAATCTCAAAAAAATTATAGGAGTAGTTTGTCGCAGCGTAAAACATGTCACTTCCTGTTGCCAATAGGTGGCGCTATGACTATAACTGAATGTGGGCATGTAGATCTGTTAAGGGCAGAAGTTTTATCTAACATGTGAAGTTTGGGGCAGATTGGACATTGTATGTCTGAGTTACAGCAACTTTCTTTTTCATGGCGAAACATCGAAATTTGTCAGGCCGCCATGGACACGCCCTTTAACGAAATCTAAAGATCTGCGCAATTTAACATTGCAAAGGGCTTAAGATTACACTGACCAAGTTTGTTGTTGATCTGAATAAATCTCTAGGAGGAGTTCGTTAAAGTACAACCCCTGAAAATGGCAAAAACAACGCCAATTTTGCAGAGAAAATTCTAAATAACCGACTTCCTGTTGGGATTCGGATTTCGTGCCAAGAGACTTTTTTGTAGGTATTGCTGTGTTACATGTGTATACTGATTTTTGTACATGTACGTGAAACATAGCTCGAGGCGCACTCTGTTGAAAGTGTATAGGTGGCGCTATCGAGCCATTTGCCAAACCTGATGGAATTTTGGCCTTCAGATGTGTCCAGGCCAGGACTCTTATCACACATGTGCAGTTTGGGGAAGATCGGACATTTTATGCCTTAGTTATAACATCTTTTATTCCCATGGCGAGACATCGAACTTCGTGACGGCGCCATGGACACGCCTTTTAACGAAAACTCAAGATCTTCACAACTTAACATCGCACAGGCCTTTAGATTAGACTGACCACAAAAAAGACATTGATGTCATAAAATTTCTAGGAGTAGTTCTTCGCAGCATAAAATATGACACTTCCTGTTGCCAATAGGTGGCGCTATGACTATAACTGCATATGGGCATGTCAATCTATTCTGTTCCAGAGTCTTATCAACCATGTGAAGTTTGGGGCAGATTGGACATTATATGTCTGAGCTATAGCAACTTCATTTTTCATGGCGAGTCATCGAAATTCGCCAGGCCGCCACGGACACGCCCTTCAACGAAAACTCAAAATCTTCGCAATTTAACATCGCAAAGGCCTTTAGATTAGGCATACCAAATTTGGTGTTGATTTGAAGAAATCTCTAGGAGGAGTTCGTTAAAATACAACGCATGGAAATGGCAAAAATGACACAAAATTTGCTCATAATATTAAAAATAACCGACTTCCTGTTGGGTTTAGAATTTTGCTCCAAGAGTCTTTTTTGTAGGTATTGATGTGTTACATGTGTGTACCGATTTTCATACATGTACGTGAAATGTAGCTCGAGGCGCACACCGCTGAACGTGTATAGGTGGCGCTGTCGAGCCATTTTACCACGCCCACTTCTGAAACCCATATCAGACGTAAATTTTCGCCAGTTCGGAGGAGTGTGCAAAATTTGGTGACTTTTTGAGCATGTTTAGGCCCTCAAAAATGCGATTCATTTTGGAGAAGCGGAATAATAATAATAATTAAAGCTGCAAGCAGCGATGAACGGGCCCTCGCACCCGGGCTCACCGCCATCGTGTGGCTTTAGTAAAAAGGTGAACGTTGAGAAATATGCATTTAAACTCATAAATATAAGTGCAATATATCAAAGTTTATTCCATATGTGTGCCAATCTTCCTGTTGCCAGCAGGTGGCGCTATCGTTATAATGGAATATTGGCCTTCAGATGTGTTCAAGCCAGGACCCTTATCACACATGTGAAGTTTGGGCAAGATCGGACATTTTATGCCTGAGTTATAACATCTTTTATTCCCATGGCGAGACATCGAACTTCGTCATGGCGACATGGACATGCCTTTTAACAAAAACTCAAGATCTTCACAACTAAACATCACACAGGTCTTTAGATTAGACTGACCACAAAAAAGACATTGATGTCATAAAATTTCTAGGAGTAGTTTGTCTCAGTGTAAAATATGTCACTTCCAGTTGCCAATAGGTGGCGCTATGACTATAACTGAATATTGGCATGTAGATCTGTTCAGGTGAAGAGTCTTATCAAAAATGTGAAGTTTGGGGCAGATTGGACATTGTATGTGTGAGTTATAGCACCATCATTTTTCATGGCGAATCATCGAAATTTGTCAGGCCGCCATGGACACGCCCTTTAACGAAACCTCAATTCCTTCGCAATTTAACATCGCAAAGGGCTTTAGATTACACTGACCAAGTTTGGTGTTGATCTGAATAAATCTCTAGGAGGAGTTCGTTAAAATACAACCCCTGAAAATGACAAAAACAACACCAATTTTGCAGGGAAAATTAAAATAACCGACTTCCTGTTGGGATTCGGATTTCGTACCAGGAGACTTTTTTGTAGCTATTGGTGTGTTACATATGTTAACCGATTTTCGTACATGTACATGACATGTAGCTCGAGGCGCACTCCATTGAAAATGTATAGGTGGCGCTATCGAGCCATTTTGCCACACCCAATGGAATATTAGCCTCCAGATGTGTTCAGGTCAGGACTCTTATCAAACATTTGAAGTTTGGGCAAGATCTAATATTTTATGACTGAGTTACAACAACTTCTACTCCCATGGCGAGACATCGAACTTTGACATGGCGCCATGGACACGCCCTTTAACGAAAACTCAAGATCTTCTCAATTTAACATCTTACAGGCCTTTAGATTAGACTGACGACAAAAAAGACATTGATGTCAAAAATTTCTAGGAGTAGTTTGTCGCAGCGTAAAATATGTCACTTCCTGTTGCCAATAGGTGCGCTATGACTATAACTGAATATGGT
Source organism: Carassius auratus (assembly GCF_003368295.1). Taxonomy (NCBI): domain Eukaryota; kingdom Metazoa; phylum Chordata; class Actinopteri; order Cypriniformes; family Cyprinidae; genus Carassius; species Carassius auratus. The sequence goes on from NC_039257.1 coordinate 16,186,518, forward strand.
CGTGTCAAACTGTTCAGACAGGAGTCTCATCAAACATGTGAAGTTTGGGGCAGATT